>NW_028270143.1:66467713-66619090 GCF_037043375.1 Chiloscyllium plagiosum | reverse complement strand
CACAACTTTAAAACAAAAATATCATCCAATGAAAGTCAAACACTGTAGTTTGCAAATCAAAGTAGAAGCCTTCAAGGATTCTCCCAAAAGAAATGTGATTGACTTATACACTAATTATACAATGAGCTGTTGGTCTGGAAGTGGGTGATCACCACTTTAATGAGTGTCAAAACATCAGTAATTAATATTAATGTGACAAATCATGTTGAATTATTTGTACAAAGATACCTTTAACCATAATAAAAGAGTTTTGAAACCATCTACCATCTAATGCAGAGATCACTGAATATTTGCTGACTCACTTTGACTGTGGCATCATCATAAAAACTCAATTCGGGATCAGAAGTGGCTTTTTTGCTTTCAAAGACCATCCCACCATAAACAACAAGTTTTCCTAAGCAAAGAACTGAATAACCTCAGTTTTTCCCAATTTGATGACATTCTGTGCACTGAGAGCATCCCATGATCTGATAATGAGATCACATTGGTATATGGAATATCAGGAGTCTATTCTGCATATCATCGATCCACAAATTCACTCCACCATCATTCATCGCCATGTACAAAATCCACTGCACAGAATATGATGTCCAGCATGGTCTTCTCCAAGGGAGAGAGTGCTAGTTTATATACTCAATGGAATTGAAGTTCCTTATCTCTCGACGAATGAATTCAACTCTAATGAATCCTTTCTCCACACTCTCCAATGCTCTTGGACTTTTCTGAAAGGATCTTGCTCCCAGAACTGGGAGAATATTCTTGTAGAACCTGAACTAGTGCTTCACACAAATTTAACCCAACCTTCTTGCTTCTGTCATCAGTCCTGTCTTTCAAATATTTTCATTCTGAGAGTTGGCCAAATTATAAACAATCTTTATTCAGTATTTTATTCTTTGTTATTTTTGTTCCCTGCCTCAGAGACCAATCCACATTTTTATAATGTCCATTCACATTGTCTTGAATCTGCCTTACGTCTGCTTCCCAGTTGTGCCTAGCGTATCTTATTATCCCCCTTAAACATTCCCCTTCTATTTGCATCACAGTCTCAAAATATGTGAACTTTGCTGAAATCACTGTCAGAATCACTTAATACAGAAAAGGCTCTTCAGCTCATCAATTGTGCTGACACTTACTTTCCAACACATAGCCCATAGCATTTAATGTTATGACAGTTAAGTGCTCATTCACATACTTTTTAAAAGGTTATGAGGTTTCCAGCCTTATCAGGTAACAGCCTGGTGAATCTCCTCTACAACTCCGCTATTGCAAACACAGGCTTCTTATTGATGGCGATCAGAAATGCATACAATATTCCAGCTGTGGCCTAAGCGCCAACATAACCTCTACTTTTATAATCTATGCCATGACTGATAATGGCAAGTGAACTGTAGGCCATCTTAATCAAGCTATTAGCCAGTCTTGCCACCTTCAAGAATCTGTGGACAAGCACCCCCATGAACCCTTTGTTTCTCTGAGCTTCCTAGTGTCCTGCCATTCATTGAGTACTCCCTTGTCTGGTTACTACCTTCAATGTGTGTTAACTCATACTTATCAGAGTGGTTCAATTCCCATCACCGGTTTAAGGTTACCATGAAGGACTCTTCTCAACTTCTGGTGGCCTCAGGTTAAATTATCACCAGTCGCCTCTCCCAAAGCGAGAGCAGCCACTATGGTCTGGTAAGACTATGGTGATACAACAACACAACTTATCAGAGTTAAATCCCATCTGCTACTGATCTGTCCATCTGACCAACCAATCTATATCTTAAGATTGCTTCCTCACTACTAACCACCTGATCAACTTTTGTGTCATCGTCAAACTTGATCATCCCCTCCACATTCTCATCTATATCATTTATATATATCACAAACAATAACAGTCCCAGCTCTGACCATAGTGGACCGCTGCTGGATATTGATCTCAGTCTCCTACCACAACAGCTAACTTTGGATCCATCTTGCCAAGTTTCTGGAGCCACTGCATCAAGTAAGTTCCTTTTGTTTTAAAATACCATTTTTCTCAAGAACACACTCACTTCTCTGGTAGCTTGACTAAACATGACACAGGTAATATTCATGAGAATGCTTTCATTTCAATGCATCACTCTTCAAATCACTTGAATTCTATGCTCCTATTAAACATTGGATAATGTAAGTTTTATTAGCCACTCCCTCAACCCTTTCCTGTCATCTTCAACAAATTATGTTCATATGCTCCCAGTTACCTCTGCTCCTGCACTCACTTCAGAATTGTACCCTTCATTTTATATTGCTTGTCTTCTTCTGAAAATAATGAATCACTTCACACTTACTTGCATCAACTTGTCTGTCCTGTTGAAGTTTTACACTAAACTCCTCACTATTCACAATGCTTCCAGTTTCAGATCATCCACAAATTTTGAAATGGCACTCTGTACACAGAGGTCTAGTCAGTAACATACTGGAAAGAGAAAAAGGTCCTAACTTCAATCTCTATGGATGTCTACTAGAAACCTTCAAGTCTGAAAAAAACATCCATTATGCACCACTATTTCCAGTTATTTAGCTAATTTCATATAAAGTAGCTTTTTATTTCATGAGCTATAATTTCATACTTCATTCATTTTGTTTCAGAGCCTATTTCAGGTTGTCACTTGTCATGCGCACACTGTCGATTATGGGTATGTCTTAATGCTCCCATATTTCATCTTTGCAACACAGCTTTTATCACCTATTTGACCCCATGTAGCGAATTACAGTATACAGAAGCAAAACATGCATTGCTGGGTAAAGAAAGTTAAGACTGGCTTCTAAACGAGAGTATAACATTTCATAACCAAAGAAGTAGGGTCGCCTTTTATACTTTGATCCACTAAAGATACTGCTCTAACATGCAGAATATTTTCCATTGCAAGCCTTCAAAAGCAAAGTTTTTTTTAAAATCAGTTATATCAATCTGCATCGTCATACCTAGTAATGCCATTGACAGTGGTACTAGATGCCACATTCAGGAGAAAAACAAAGTCACTGTTCCTGATACAGCAGAATATCACTCACTTTGATGCCAAATCACAGATGCACCAGGTTTCAGATACAAAATAAAAATGTTCACCATGAGTCCCTTCCTTATCTTGCAAACTGTACAGCACACTACTGAAGAAATATGTAAGTTGATTTGGAAAGAAAGTGATTAAACAATAGACAAGAACAGATATGCGGGCATAGAACACTTAGAGCCATCCTGTGGAGATTGGATGGGGAAAAACACCAATTATGTCATACCATGAATAGCATTATGCTAATCTAAAGGACTCCCAAATTACATGCTGCATATGGTCCAGAAGCCTAGCATCAGCATCCTCTTCCACTTCTAGCTGATGGAGTCATTGAAAAGTACAGCACGAAAACAGACCCTTCGGTCTAACTTGTCCATACCGACCAGATATCCTAAATTAATCTAGCCCATTTGCCAGCACTTGGCCCTCTAGTTTTGGACTCCCCTACTACAGGGAAAAGACCTTGTCTACTTACCCTATCCATGCCCCTCATGATTTTTTAAACCTCTATGCAGTCACCCCTCAGCTTCTGACGCTCCCGGGAAAACAGCCCAGCCTCTCCCTAAAGTACAAATCCTTCAACCCTGGCAGCATCCTTGTAAATCGTTTCAGAACCCTTTCAAGTTTCACAACATCTTTCCGATAGCAGGGAGACCAGAATTGCAATCAATATTCCAAAAGTGGCCTAACCAATGTCCGGTACAACTGCAACATGACCTCCCAGCACCTATACTCCATGCTCTGACCAATAACGGAAAGCGTACCAAACACCTTTTTCACTATCCTATCTACCTGCAACTCCACTATCAAGGAACTATGAACCTGTACTCCAAGATCTCTGTTCAGCAACAGTCCCCAGCACCTTACCATTAAGTGTATAAGTCTTGCTCTGACTTGCCTTTCCAAAATGCAGCACCTTACATTTATCTAGATTTAACTCCATCTGAATGTGAATATGAGCTCCAAGGAAAAACAAAAATCAATTCGCCCAGATCTTCTGGCCAGTAACAACAGATAAACACAGGTTCCTGGCATGTCTCCTTGAGCCTACAGGAAGCCTCATGTGATTGAAATTTCTACTTTGGTAGATCTGTAAATCTTTCTACATTCCAATGGAACTACCAGAAATGGATCAATGGAGCCTCTCCAGAGTGAGCCCAGCAAGCATAGGAGAATCAAAGATAGGAGATAACACTCCTGCTTTTTGTATCACTAATAACTTACCTGAATTGAGCAGGTTCAAATCAGCTAGTGAGTGGACAGTCATGAATAAAGGACTGGCTGTGTGGTTGTTCAGCTGGCAAGGGTCATAGGATTGACTTTGCAGGCACTGGGAGTAGTTCTGGTCCCCTTACTTAAGGGAGTATCATTTCATTGAAGGCAGTTCAGAGAAGGTTCATCAGGATGATTCCTGGTATGGAGACACATTGTCTTATGAGCAAAGGCTAAACAAATTGGAATTCTACTCACTGAAGTTTAGAAGAACAAGAAGTGATGTCATTTAGACATAGGATTCTTGAGGAGCTTGACATGGTAAATGCTGAGATGATGTTTCCCCTCATTGGAGAGTCTAGGACCAGAGGACATAGACTAAAGGGGTATCAATTTAAGACTGAAAAAAAGGAGGAATTTCTTCTGTCACATGGTTAAACAGTCTTTGGAACACCTTGCTACAGAGAACTGTGGGGCAGAGTCATTGTGTCTATTTAAAACAGAGATAGATAGATTCTTGATCAGTCGGGGAATCAAGGATTACGGGGAAAGATCAGGAAAGTGGACGTTGGGAATCTCAGATCAACCAATCCTACTGAATGGTGGAGCAGGCTCAAGGGGCTGAACAGCCTACTCCTGTTCCTATTTCTGATGGTCTTATTGGTTGTAGTGCTCAGTTCAGCTACACTGGCTAACAATCAAGTTATGTCAGATAATGTAAATTGGTTGGCTAGACATCCAAGTAGGTCCAAAATATCTGATCCAAATCTCAGTCATAAAGTTCAGTATCAGGATACTTGCAGAGTGTCCTGAGAGCAGACATTAGCCTGCTGAGTATAAACTTCTTAGACAATTTCTGTATGTGCACAGAAGAGGACTTTCATGGGGTCCTGATACCTATCTCCCAATTTAAGACCCACTCATATGATCAGACCCAAATGATGTTATCCATAATTACACTACAAAAGCATCTATGACAATAAATTGTAGCAAGAAAAGTTAAATTGTAGCAAGTAAAATTGTCACGTAATTCAAATACTCACTTTGTAAGATTGAATCAGCATGTGTATAACACCAGGAGCACCATGGCACCAATGGACCAGTCGATCAGTTTCATTGCTTAATGATGAAGGGTAGTTTCCAGACCTAAACTTTTTATGTCGTACATAGTCCACACTGGGTTTTACTAGTTCCGCGAGGGTCTCCTGATCCAACTTTGAGCCTGCCTAGAACAGGAACAAACTTTTAAAATCTAGGAAATTCCATGCAAAATTTATAGGAAAGCGTATAACTTTTAGTGTAATAGAGGTTAGATGATTATATCTACAAAAGTAAAGGGAAAATAAAATGTACAGCAAAAAACAAAAGAAAAAAAGTGTATTAGGAAAATGCAGGATAGTGGGTTCAGCTCTGAATTTTCCTAATAGAAACTCAGGACAGCATGTTGGAATCAGCTTCACATTCTAAATAAGCCAGAGTAATAGATGTTATAGATATTTATCTAAACTTCATTTACAGTTACTAATGGACCTGCCAAATATTTCTAACAGTTGTATTTTTAAATTGTTTTACAATATAGGGAAAGAATGTGTGTCACAACTAAAGTCTTAGTATATTTACTTCTCTGATGAAGCAATACTTCATCCCATCACGTTCAGTTTTAATGCTAAAGAACTAAAAGAAATGGTGGCACTCTAACCGAAAAGGTTGTATTAGGTTGTGGTTGAATGTTCAGTGACAAACAAATGGCACTATTATTACACTTGTCCAGAGACTTTCTCTGGGCTTTTGCAATGAAGTTGGCAATAATGGAAAACCAAATCAATTTGCCACCATCTATAGGCGACCTGGAATCTTTATGAGAAACAATGTCATCTTCAAGCAGGTTGAGGAATCCAACTGAAGCAAGCATGGGCCAAACCAGGAGCTGCAATCAGATATTCTAAGTAGAATTATGCACAGAAATTGAAAAAAAAAGGATATAAAGAGAGAGCGAGAAAACGTTGGGAGAGAAAAGAGAGCGAGAGAGACAGAGAGCAAGAAAGAAAATAAAGAAACAACGAAAGAGAGAGCGAGAGAAAAGAAAGCTATTGAAAGAAAGAGATTTTCAATAATAAGTAAGAACAGAATAAATGAAACTCTATACTTCTATTATTACATTTTTAGTGCCAGAAAAAATACTGAACAGTAACTGAGGACTTGGCACTGGTGTCGAAATTCACTTAGATTTGATTTCATAACCCCAACCTTTTCAGGCACTTCTAATGTGTGCCTGGTGGGAACATATCATAACTTCACATTCTTTCAATGCTGACTCTTAACAAGAAACTGTTAGTGTTATAGTTAGTTCCGAAAGCAGAGTGATTTGGACTTGCCAATTTCTATGCTTAACTGTGCAGAAGTTGCTTTCCAATTTATTCCCTAATAATGGCAAATATCTAATGATTATTTGTACTGCAGCAACAAACTAATATATCTGATACATCAAGAGTACCACAATAGCTGTTTTGACACTCATACATTCACCAGCTGGTCACATCAATTGTTCTCAATAATGCATAACTTATATCTTTTCATTCCTCAACCAATTCTTGTGTATCTGCCTATTGGATCACCGAATTCTATCAACTTAAATTTACAATAGATGTTGCAAATAGAGCTCATCCCCTTTGAGTAGGTTTCTGAGGTTAAAAGAAATCAAAGTTGACATCTGAAACCAACCTGCATTAGCATATAGTAGATCCCTGCTAGACCATGGGCTGCTCCAACATACTGTTTTTTGTGCCATTGGTAGAGAAGAGGACAGCGTTCAGTTTTGCGTTCTTCCTTGGAAAGATTTTTGCCAGATTCGATAATGGCATTAATTACCTATTTTATAGATTACAGTAGTGGAAGGAGAAATCAGAAAAAATATTGTGGTTTAAAAATTCTAAAATTGCTACAAGGATGAACACATAGCTCTCTCATTAACAGTCATTTATAAAGTAAAGTCTTACTCCGTGCTTTATTAATTGTTTAATAAATCAATTAACACATTCATTTCAAGAGAAAATACATGCAACATATGTTTTAGTCATCAATTTCTATAAATGAATGATTCACAGAGTCCTAGGAAGCCTATTAATTACAATGAACATTACACGTGTTTATTAAAGAGGGCGCTTTAAATACAACACAATTTTGTGTATAACTCTGTAGGCAATTGATTCATGACACTGGACCCAAGCACAATATTTAGAAATAGGATCTTGACAGGCAATGCCATTGTGTAAGAGAGCTGGTAGAAAGTATCACTTATAAGTGAGAATGCAAATTATATATTAAATGCTTGTGATTTTGGAGCATAAGGGGGCAGCTGAGACAGAGAAACATAGGATGAGGAATAGGCAATTCAGTCCCTCGAGCCACCTCTACCACTCAATAAGATCATGGTTGATCTGTGGCCTAACTCCATATGCCTGCATTAGGCCCATATTCATTGATAGCCTTGCTTAATAAAAATTTGTCTCTCAGATTTAAAATTAAAAATTGAATGATCATCAACTGCCGTTTGAGGAAGAGAACGTTCCAAAACTCCACTACTCTTTACATGCTCCTGAATGGCCTGGCCCTAATTCTTAGACCATGCCTCCAGGTTTTAGAACTTCAACCAGGGGAAATAGTTTATCTTTACCTACCTTGACTTTCCCTGTTAATATCGTGAAGGCCTCAATTAGATCACCATTTAAGTTTCTAAATTCTAGAGAATAATGTTCTAATTTGTCTAATCGCTCCTTACAACATAACCCCTTAAGTTCAGGTCTCATCCTTGTAAACCTACATTGAACTCCCTCCAGGGCCAAAACATCCTTCCCAAGGTGTGCTGCCTGGATCTGTTCAGTACTCCAGATGGGGCCCAACTAGGATTTGTATAACTGCACCAAAACATCTGCATCCCTACACACCAGCCCTTTAGATATGAAGGTCAGCACTGCATTAGAATGCTTAACTATTACTTTCATCTGTTTGTGGCATCTGAACCCCCAAATCTCTTTGGACATCCACTATATTTATTTTGTGCCTTCCCAAAAAAATGAATCTCTTTTTGTCTGAAATGGATCACCTCACACTTGCTTATATTAAAATTAATCTGCCACAGTTTTGCCCATTCACCTAACCTATCAATATTGTTATGAAGTTGAAGATGTGTACTGTACCTTTAAGAGAGAGTGAATGTTGTTCTGAACTCAGAGATTACAGGCACCTGTGATAATGACTAGATGGCAGTCCCAGGGTATAATGGAAAATTGAAAATATGTAACATTTGGCTGTGAAATGGATACCCGAGTTTTGATTGCTGTTTTGACAATAATTCAAATTTAACCAATCAGTTTAAATCATGCCCCAGGATACTAAAACCCAATTGAGTTTAAATTTATTGTTTTGCCAACATCGAACTAATGAGACGATCCAATGCTGGGGGAGTATAAAATGCAAACCTTTTGAAAATTGGTAAAAGAGCAACTGCTGTCAAGACAGAAATGCAGGGAGAATTAACATCTTGTTCTCCAAGAAATTAGGAAAGACTCTCCATCAAAGGACCTTTTCATATGAAACATACTCGCAGTAAAACAAAAAGAAGCCAACTCAAGAGATCTTGAACAGGAAGGATAACACAGAAGACGGCAGCGGCTGTGTGGTTTTGAAATTAAGTTGGTGTAATTTTAATAAGTGGCTTATTGGAACAGAGTTGGAGAGTTATAGAGTTGGAGGCAGATAATAAGCAGTTAAGAGAAAGGAGGCCTTAGAAATGTTAGTAGTTGTTTAATGTTCACTTTTAGAGAGAAAAAAATAAATTGATGTTATTTTCTTTAAATAGTAGAATTTGGGAGCTCTCTGTCACTCATATTTTAACAGATTATGAGGTGAGGTGAGCTTTTCTGGGCATTTGGTTTAATTAACAAAGGGGTTCACCCCCAATGTCATAACAATATCTTGGACATTGATCCAGTATTCACAAGTAGCGAAGAAAGCACACAAACATTATTTTAAAATTATAAGGCTATGAGATACAAATCTAAAGAATGTTAAAATGGTAAATGATCTCTGTAAATTAACATGAACATTTAAGCCCTTGGCAATTATGAATATGATCACCAGAAATGTACCAGCAGATTGCAGACATGCCAATGTGATTCCTATATTCTACAAAAGGGTGACAAGTCACAAGTCAGACACAATAATAATGGAATGACTTACCAGACATGCACTTGATTGTACAAGTAATTTTCAGCACCTAATAGATAGCAGTTGGCATGTCTTTTGAAAAGGAAACATCTTCCTGCATTTTTTGAGTAACTGACAAGTCAAATAGACTACAAGGAGCACCTTGACATTCTGTATTTAACACCATTTAACCTTCTAATAGACATATGATAAAGTTCCAAATAAAAATGCTGATAGTTTAAGCTACAACGATTCAGCTACGAGGAGTCAACGCAAAAATTGGAATGGATAAAATAAAAGTTAGCTCAGAGCAATAAATAAGATTAAAATAAATAGACTTCAACAGGGCATTGCGTTGGCAACAGGTATGGCACTCAAAATGCTATTTCTTAAGTTAAATTAATGACAGAGTCAAAAAGTCATTGCAAATTTGAATGCGCAATTTCATCAAACAAGATGGAACAGTGATGCCACCTCAGAAATGATAGAAAAAAAAAGTGTCAAACAAAACATGCGTGTGGACAGAATGGGACATAAAATATAATGGACAATTAAAGTACATTCCATTAAATAGGAAAAAAATGTGACATTACTAAAGTTCTCTAATCTCACTTATGGAATAAATGTGATATTAAACATATAGAAGCAATACAAGATAGTAATCAACAATCCAATATAATCATTAAGTATGTAGAATAAAAAGATTTAGTGACCGAGCTAGACTTGGGTATACCGCATTCAATGCCAGTTGCTAAGAAACAAGAATAGATACTTAGGTACAGAAGAGAGTGAAAAGGCTAATACCATGTCAAAAGAAGCAATTCAGGTAGAAAGACTTAAGTCTAGAAAGGTGATAACAAAAATGTGACCTTAGAACTTCATGATAGTTAAAGCAGTGGGAAAGGAAACTTTGAAACAGTTAGATATCACAACAGGGCTCTGAAAGTGTTTTTGAATAATGAACGTAAAGACAGAAGCCAAAATGATCTCTATCACAATTGAGAAATCAAGGATTGAAGAGAATGCAAGGTCGAGACTGAATTATTGAAAAGGTACAGGAAAGAGACATTACTAAAAGTACTCAATTTTTTTTCTTCGACAAAAATGCAATTATATAACAGCTTTCACAACTTTTTAATATCAAGCAACAATGCTACACTGGTGTTACAGCATTATCCAAGACGTCCAACACCCAACATGACTTTAACACAAACAAGCCAGCACTACCGTGCCCTACTGCAAATTGTTATCATTTGCCTTCATTCTGGTCCATTCACAAAGAGGAGGAGAACTGGTCAGTTGCTTATACCATTTTCTTCCGTTAAATGCATTTGAACAAGAAAAAAAACATCCACTGAAACACCTTTAATCGGAACAC
This sequence comes from Chiloscyllium plagiosum, assembly GCF_037043375.1. NCBI lineage: Eukaryota > Metazoa > Chordata > Chondrichthyes > Orectolobiformes > Hemiscylliidae > Chiloscyllium > Chiloscyllium plagiosum. The sequence continues at coordinate 66,608,260 of NW_028270143.1, read as the reverse complement.
CAGGGAGTGGATTATTTCTGTCACTACTGTTACTAAACACCACACCCCAATACTGTATAGTGATCTCGAACAGCAATTCCAATGAATGGCTAATTGATATAATCTTGATGGCATTCATTGAAGCAGCATGATGACCAGAACCGTGGGAGAGCTGCCAGATTTTCTTCAAAATCACCAAGATACCAACAAAGAGCAGGAGTAGATCACTCATGCCTTTGAGCTTGTTGTGCCATTCAACAAGGTCATGGCTGATCTAATTTTATCTGTAACTCCACATTCCTACATATTCCTGATAATCTTTCATCCCCTTGATAATCAGTAACCTATCTACCTCTGTCTTAAAATATTTAAAGATTCTCTTTTGGGGAAACCAATTCCAAAGATTTGCAGCCCTCAGAAAAAATGTCTCCTCATTTATTTTAAATGCATACCCCTTATTTTTAAACCATGACCTCTAGTTCTAGATTCTCCTATAAGAGGAAATATCCTTTCGATATCTACCTGGTTCAGTCCCCTCAGGTTCATGTTTTAATTTCATTTGACTCTTCTAAAGAGGAGAAAGTGAGGTCTGCAGATGCTGGAGATCAGAGCTGAAAATGTGTTGCTGGAAAAGCGCAGCAGGTCAGGCAGCATCCAGGGAACAGGAGAATCGACGTTTCTGGCATAAGCCCTTCTTCAGGAATGAGGAAAGTTTGTCCAGCAGGCTAAGATAAAAGGTAGGGAGGAGGGACTTGGGGGAGGGGCGTCGGAAATGTGATAGGTGGAAAGAGGTCAAGGTGAGGGTGATAGGTCAGACTGGGGTGGGGGCGGAGAGGTCGGGAAGAAGATTGCAGGTTAGGAAAGCGGTGCTGAATTCGATGGATTAGACTGAGACGAGGTGGGGGGAGGGGAAATGAGGAAACTGGTGAAACCCGAGTTCATCCCTTGTGGTTGGAGGGTTCCTAGGTGGAAGATGAGGCGCTCTTCCTCCAACCGTCGTTTTGTTGTGGTCTGGCGATGGAGGAGTCCAAAGACCTGCATATCGTGGTGGAGTGGGAGGGGGAATTGAAATGTTGAGCCACAGGGTGGTTGGGGTGGTTGGTCCGGGTGTCCCAGAGGTGTTCTCTGAAACGTTCCGCAAGTAGCCAGCCTGTCTCCCCAATATAGAGGAGGCCACATCGGGTGCAGAGGATGATGTGTGTGGAGGTGCAGGTGAATCTGTGGCGGATATGGAAGTTTCCTTTGGGGCCTTGGAGGGAGGTGAGGGGGGAGGTGTGGGTGCAAGTCTTGCACCTCCTGCGGTTGCAGGGGAAGGTGCCGGGAGTGGAGGTTGGGTTGGTGGGGGGTGTGCACCTGACGAGGGAGTCACGGAGGGAGTGGTCTTTACGGAATGCTGATAGGGGAGGGGAGGGAAATATATCCTTGGTGGTGGGGTCCTCCGCCCTTGAGCCCCACCCCTCCAACCGCCTCCAGGACAGAACCCCACTGGTCCTCACCTACCACCCCACCAATCTCCATGTTCAGCGCATCATCCGCCATCATTTCCGCTACCTCCAAACGGACCCCACCACCAAGGATATATTTCCCTCCCCTCCCCTATCAGCATTCCGTAAAGACCACTCCCTCCGTGACTCCCTCGTCAGGTCCACACCCCCCACCAACCCAACCTCCACTCCCGGCACCTTCCCCTGCAACCGCAGGAGGTGCAAGACTTGCGCCCACACCTCCCCCCTCACCTCCCTCCAAGGCCCCAAAGGAAACTTCCATATCCGCCACAGATTCACCTGCACCTCCACGCACATCATCTATTGCATCCTCTGCACCCGATGTGGCCTCCTCTATATTGGGGAGACAGGCCGGCTACTTGCGGAGCGTTTCAGAGAACACCTCTGGGACACCAGGACCAACCAACCCAACCACCCTGTGGCTCAACATTTCAATTCCCCCTCCCACTCCACCAAGGATATGCAGGTCTTTGGACTCCTCCATCACCAGACCACAACAAAACGACGGTTGGAGGAAGAGCGCCTCATCTTCCGCCTAGGAACCCTCCAACCACAAGGGATGAACTCTGATTTCACCAGTTTCCTCATTTCCCCTCCCCCCACCTCGTCTCAGTCTAATCCATCGAATTCAGCACCGCCTTCCTAACCTGCAATCTTCTTCCCGACCTCTCCGCCCCCACCCCAGTCTGACCTATCACCCTCACCTTGACCTCTTTCCACCTATCACATTTCCGACGCCCCTCCCCCAAGTCCCTCCTCCCTACCTTTTATCTTAGCCTGCTGGACAAACTTTCCTCATTCCTGAAGAAGGACTTATGCCCGAAACATCGATTCTCCTGTTCCCTGGATGCTGCCTGACCTGCTGCGCTTTTCCAGCAACACATTTTCAGCTTTGACTCTTCTAAACACCAGCGATCACATACCCAGCCTGTTTAGCCTTTCCTCATAAGTCTAATTCCAGATATTAACCTAGTAAAACTAAATACAAGGTCTTTAACTTTCAACTGAAAATGTAAACAGGGTCTCATCTCATTGAAAAGAAAAACATCTTTTTCAACCATGCAGTACTCCACATCAGTATAACATTTAATATATCAGTTTTTCCTCAATTTATATTGCTTAAGGCTCAGTTGGCACTCACACTATGGAGCATGTCTAGAAGCAGACATTTAAAGAGGTATAGAACATAGAACATTACAGCGCAGTACAGCCCTCCGGCCCTCAATGTTGCGCCGACCTGTCATACCAGTCTGAAGCCCATCTAACCTACACTACTCCATGTACGTCCATATGCTTGTCCAATGATGACTTAAATGTACTACCGTTGGTGAATCTACTACCGTTGCAGGCAATGCATTCCATACCCTTACTACTCTCTGAGTAAAGAAACTACCTCTGACATCTGTCCTATATCTATCACCCCTCAATTTAAAGCCATGCCCCTTCGTGCTTGCCGTCACCATACTTGGAAAAAGGCTCTCCCTGTCCGCCCTATCTAACCCTCTGATTATCTTATATGTTTCTATTAAGTCACCTCTCAACCTTCTTCTCTCTAACGAAAACAGCCTCAAGTCCCTCAGCCTTTCATCGTAAGACCTTCCCTCCATACCAGGCAACATCCTAGTAAATCTCCTCTGCATCCTTTCCAAAGCTTACACATCCTTCTTCAACGCGGTGACCAGGACTGTACACAGTATGCCAAGTGCGGCCGCACCAGAGTTTTGTACAGTGGCAGCATAACCTCATGGTTCCAGAACTCAATCCCTTTATTAATAAAAGCTAAAACACTGTATGCCTTCTTAACAACCCTGTCAACCTGGGTGGCAACTTTCAAGAATCTGTGTACATACACACAGAGATCTCTCTGCTCATCTACACTACCAAGAATCTTACCATTAGCCCAGCACTTTGCATTCCAACTACTCTGTCCAAAGTGAATCACCTCACACTTGTCCGCATTAAACTCCATTTGCCACCTCTCAGCCCAGCTCTGCAGCTTATCTATGTCTCTCTGTAATCTACAACAGCCTTTATCACTATCCACAACTCCACTGACCTTAGTGTTGTCTACAAATTTACTAACCCACCCTTCTACGCCCTCACCCAGGTCATTTATAAAAATGACAAACAGCAGTGGACCCAAAACCGACCCTTGCGGTACACCACTAGTAACTGGACTCCAGGATGAACATTTCTCATCAAACACCACCCTCTGTCTTCTTTCAGCAAGCCAATTACTGATCCAAACTGCTATATCGCCCACAATCCCATTCCTCCACATTTTGTACAAAAGCCTACTGAGGGGAACCTTATCGAACGCCTTGTTGAAATCCATATACACCACATCAACCGGTTTACTCTCATCTACCTGTTTGGTCACCTTCTCAAAGAACTCAATAAGGTTTGTGAGACACGATCTACCCTTCACAAAACCGTGCTGACTATCCCTAATCAAATTATTCTTTTCTAGATGATTATAAATCCTATTTCTTATAACCTTTTCCAACACTTTACCAACAACTGAAGTAAGGCTCACTGGTTTATAATTACCAGGGTTGTCTCTACTCCCCTTCTTGAACAGGGGAACCACATTTGCTATCCTCCAGTCTTCTGGCACTATTCCTGTATACAATGACGATTTAAAGATCAATGCCAAAGGCTCAGCAATCTCCTCCATGGCTTCCCAGAGGATCCTAGGATAAATCCCATCCGGCCCAGGGGATTTATCCATTTTCACACTCTGCATGATTTCTAATACCTCTTCCTTGTGAACTTCAATCCCACCTTGTCTCGTAGGCTGTATCTCAGCATTCTCCTCGATAACATTGTCATTTTCGAGAGTGAATACTGTCGAAAAATATTCATTTAGTGCTTTCCCTATCTCCACTGACTCTACACACAACTTCCCACTACTATCTTTGATTGGTCCTAATCTTACTCTCGATATTCTTTTATTCCTTAAATACCTATAGAAAGCCTTCGGGTTTACCCTGATCCTATCCACCAACAACTTCTCATGTCTCCTCCTGGCTCTTCTGAGCTCTCTCTTTAGGTCTTTCCTAGCTACCTTGTGCCCTAATTGAGGTTTCACATCTCATTCTAACATAAGCCTTGTTCTTCCTCTTGACCAGAGATTCCACTTCCTTCGTAAACAACAGTTCCCATGCTCTACAGCTTCCTCCCTGCCTGACAGATACATATTTATCTAGGACATACAGGAGCATTTCCTTGAATAAGCTCCATTTTCTAATGTGCCCATCCCCTGCAGTTTCCTTCCCCATCCTATGCTTCCTAAATCTCGCCTAATCGCATCGTAATTGCCTTTCCCCCAGCTGTAACTCTTGCCCAGTGGTATACACCTATCCCTTTCTATCACTAAAGTGGGTTTCCTCCCACAGTCCAAAAATGTGCAGGTTAGGTGAATTGGCCATGCTAAATTGCCCGTAGTGTTAGGTGCAGGGGTAAATGTCGGGGAATGGGTCTGGATGGGTGCGCTTTGGCGGGTCGGTGTGGACTTGTTGGGCTGAAGGGTCTGTATCCACACTAAGTAATCTAATCTAAACATAACAGAATTGTGATTGCTATCACCAAAGTGCTCACCTACTTCCAAGTCTAACACCTTGCCGGGCTCATTACCCGGACAAATGCAAAAATAAAAGCTGCAATTAAGAAACAAATTAAACCTATAAAGTAAAATTAACTCTTACCTCCTCAATAACAGGAAAAGGAATGGTATCTTGCCCAATCTCGACATTGACATACAGTAAAGCATACAAGTACCCAGCTCTGCCATAGAGCAGCTCATCTGGAATATCGGAATCCAGGCAAATGACAGTTCGTTGCAGTTGTAACAATCTAATAAGAGCAAGAAAAATAATGAATGCCAAGAAAATATAATCATACCACAGCTGAAGAGAGTATCTTAATGGTTACAATGATAGATTTAATAATTTATTTTCTGTCAAGATAATCTATAACAATGGCATATTTAAGTAATTGATATAATATTTGTAATGATGGTCCCACACAGGACATTAATGTTTTATGTCGATTATATCAATGTGAGGAGTCTTGTGTGTAGTTGAAGAGTATTGTATGATTTCCACGAGAGTAATGACTTTGCATAGCGACTGGCTTCTCATTTTCAGCCTATACCACTGGCTTGCAGCAATGTGGGAAAGCTCGGAGTTGTGTCTCCTCATAGTGATATAAGGAAATTGGGTCCTGTGCAATTTCAGGCTAAAGGATGTTATGAAGATGTGGGTGTACTGTACCTTTAAGAGAGTTAAAAGCTTGCAAAACTACCAGACAGCACCAACTGTTCTGAAGAAAGTTACCATGTAACATGTGTTCCAGCTGCTGGGGTAGATTAGATTAGATTATCTACAGTGTGGAACCAGGCCCTTCAGCCCAACCAGTCCACACCGACCCTCCAAAGAGCAACCCACCCAGACCCATTTTCCTCTGACTAATGCACCTAACACTATGGGCAATTTAGCATGACCAATTCACCTGACCTGCATATTTATGGACTGTGAGAGGAAACCGGAACACCCGGAGGAAACCCACTCTGGCGCTGTGAGGCAGCAGTGCTAACCACTGAGTCACCATACCACCCAACTGGCTGTTTGGAAATAACCAAATCTGATTTGAATTAGGCTAATCAGTTTAAATTATCCACAGAAAAATACCAAACTCCAATCCAGTTTGAATTGAGCATATTGATAACCTTAAAAGCCAATGACACAATCAGATGCTTTGGGGGTATAAGACTGGGAAACATTGAACAGTTGAGAGGAGAACTGCCAAGCTACCAGCTTGTAAAGACTGTCTGAAAAATAGCTCTCTTAAAACGTACCTTTATTGATCAGTAACCGGTGAAGCAGAATCCCCAAGAAGAAGAAAAGACAACAGGAATACAGAGAAAACTGAAAGCTGTCTGGTTTTGAGATGAGAAGTTTTGTTTTGTAAACCGTAATTGTGAGTTTTATCGAACTAGTATTATAGAAGGGAAGGTAGAAGGTAGGTTAGAGAGGAGTTGCAAATAGTTGTTAGTTAATTATTCTCTGTCATACTTTAAGAAATAAAGTTGTTAATTTTTAGTTAAAATAGTTCTTGACCTCTTGAATTATCACAGATTACTGCATGGGATAAATCTTCTGTGTTGCTGGTTTACTGTAAGTAGGAGAATTTACCCCATATCATAGCAAGGGAAAGGAGGTTTAGCCCTGGGATATGCTAATTGTGCAGGACTCTTGCTTATGAAGTTCCATCTATAGGTATAGAGTTCTAATTAAATTATGGATACTTCAAAACAGTTAAAAGGTTAAGGGAGTAAAATCGGACAACTAATCTCAATTGAAGCCCAAAGCAGAGGCTGACAAATGTCTAAAGTCATCAATGTTTCAGCGACTTCTGGACCAAGCTAGTGCCAAACGTAGCATCTTCCTTCACTTTGGACTCCAATGGGGAGGTTTTTGAGAGGGATCTCGGACTTTGAGGCAGAACATAGCCATCATAACATGTCCCCCAAATTTGTACCCTGGAGAAGACACAGACCATCAACACAACACAGAGACAGTGGTTGATTGGCGTAGAGAATAAGTATAATCGGCTGTCACTGACAGTAGGATGCTGTCAGCCAACATCCACCTCAAGTACAGACCCTTACAAAGATACTGACCCATCATACTACTCCTACTTTAATGTGTACTTGTAAATTAGAATCATTAGACTGAATCCAGGCATCATGCAAACAAATCAAAAGGAATGCAGTAGCTGATTCGCAAACTGAAATGTCAGGAACATGGGCAAATACTTTTCCTGTAGTACGTAATTTCAGACTGCAGATCCTGGCTAAACATATATACTACCCAAACCTGGCCCAAATCAACAGCAATCCGTCACTTGATCCAAAAACTAATACACATCACAAAAACTACAGATGTTAAATCCAAGAAGAGTATGGAACGTGATTGAGGTGAGTTCTGGCTAACTTGTCAGACACAATAGTCTCTGCCACTGTCAGAGATAGCCCATAACACTTGTTCTAAGACAAAGATCACCAACTCAGAGCTCCTAGAGCGTGCTAATTCCATCAGCATACACTCACTGCTAAGCCTTTGACATCTGTGCTGACTCAGCCACACTTATTGGATGGATTACGGCCACATGATACAAAAAGTCACTGTCTATGAATTGGTCATTGTATTATGAACTCCTGGACATCCCTATCTCTCCTACATGGATACCTAATATTATATGAGATGACAAACATGAATACCGACAACTAGGAAACAGTTGCTGATTCCTATGACCTTTGAAGGTTGACTGTTGGAAGGAAATTAGAGGTCAGCAGAAATGAAAAGCTTAGCTGACTGAGAAGAGGAGCCCAGATAAAAAAAACAGTCAATCGAGTACTGTCTCAACTCACTACCATCTTCTCCAGAAAATACAAGAGACTACTGTAACAAAACAGAAGTAACACTTCTTCAGAATGCTTTTCTCCTCATCAATTTCAGGTTTTGTTTATGATTTCCAGAATCTGTATTCTTTGGTTTTTTTTTAATGAAACTGATGTGCCAGAGTAGAGCCTCTGAGCTACATTGGATGCTGTTTAACACAGATTTGGCCAACATGCTGCAAATAATGGCCTCACAACAAGCAAAGCTACAACCACCAATGTAAGTTCACAAGTTCAGTCAGCTATAAAGTACCTTACACTCTTTAAAACAAAAAAAAGTCCAAACTACTGTAGAGTCAAGTTTAAAATACCTTTAAAATTAGAATATAAGCTATGTTTTGATCTTCTATGATAAAACATTCATGTGTGACCTAACATTCAAAATTTCCATGATGCTCTCTTCTGAAAATACATTTTTAAAATAGTAAAAATGAAAAATATATTGGATAAATAATTACAAAAACTGTAATCCTTTAATTTATTTAAAAATACTCCAATCTAGTTGAGTACTTTTTAAATATCCAAATCAACGTCCTTACTTTGTGACACATTCTTGTGATTCAATTTCATTCTTCAACTTGTGGTGTACAACAGCACCAACAGCTAAAGGTCCTGCATCACCACAGAGAAATGTGACTCTTCGACCATTCAGATTACGCAGTGTCCTCTTCACATAATACAATGATCGTTGGAGATGTACAGACTCCTGTGTTACACGGAAACACTGCAGATAAAGAAGGGCAATCCCTGGATAAAAAAAAACACTTTACTATAGCAGAGTCATAGTGTCATATAACATACAAAGACGTCTATCAGCCCACTACATCCATGCTGACCAACAAACAAAACTATACTAAATTCCATTTTCTTGCACTTGGACCATAGCCGACTATGCCATGGAACTATTAATAGTACATCAATTCAGTCATAATCTCCAATTTGAAAAAGGTATACTGATTTTGCAACATATCAAATACTAAGCCACAAAATTCCTTGAAAACAATAATTAACAACTCAGACAAGTTAATCTAATTTGGAATATGTTTCTACTAACAACAGATATTTTAATCTCCAGATACAGAGTCAATATGGAAGAATTTTGAAAGAACCCAATAGTTTTATTTTTACACCCAGATAAAATTCTGTTTTCTTCCATCATTCCTCTAGGACTTTCTATTCATATTGCGAGCTATCAAATATTTGAAGTCTAAAATATCAAGCTTAAATGGGCTTGGTTTTACTCACTGCAATTGTCATTTTTGACCTTTTCAATACAAGACTTTTGCAGTTACAGAAATAACTTGCGTGATTTCTCAACCAGTTAGAAAATGTCGCTGTGTTTTCCAAGTTTCATATAGTATAACATTGAAAAGTCAGAGATCCTAAGATGTGATAAACTTGCAGATGGGTGAACCTGAACCTTTATATCTGATGGTAAAAGTTGCCATTGCCCCAGAGGACCATCTGGCTACTCTCTCATTAGTGAAATATGACTGGTGGGGAGTTTATCCTGAGGATCATCACATCTCAGACAATGGGCAAGGTTGAGAAGGCAGGACTTTCATGGTAACCTTAACTGGTGCAGGAACTGAACTCACCCTGTTGGTGCCATTCAGCATCACAAATCAACTGTCCAACAAACAGAGCTGACCAATGATAGATGCGGAAAACAAGCAAATCCAGGTGAGTGTTTAGGGCAGACGATCAATGGATTTATTTTCTCTCCTTTGAATACATTTTTCAAAATTCACCTTTTTGATAAATCTTAGATCTGCCAGCAGATCTGTTATAGTATGACACACTTCCTCATATATCCACTGTAATTGATCTGCGCCAAGGACAACACTTCCTCTGTTGCCTTCCACTTTTCCTTTTTGGAGATGCCTGCAATTTTCAACTTTGATCAAATGGCTAAAATCTAACATTTTTATTTCTGGATACCATTTGAGATTATTTTTGCTCTTGCAATTGCAGTTCCGCTTCATTTGTCTTATGAGAATTCTAGTTTACAACTCAGCATCTGCAGTTCAAAAACCTCTATTTTCTTCCACAGATCTTTATTTCTTATCAAAACTTTCTGTGACAATGTGGTGTAAAATTATGTCCCAATACATGTGTGAATCATAATGTAACACATGTATTGGGCCAAGCAGTGGAATGTGGTGAAAGGGTTAAAATTGTGTCCCAATACATGTGTGAATCTAACCGAAAATGGAAGGTGTCGCTTAGTCCCATGTGAATCTTATTATACACCTTCCCGTGTGAATCTTCTTATCTGTATGTGACCAGAATGGAATGTGTTTTTCAGCCTTGCTCTGCTGTTCACATGAATGTTTAGATCTCGAAAAGAGTATATCAGCTGGAAAAGTCTCCAGTTCGGTAGAGTCTGCTCCGGGGTTACGTTTAACCGCCGAGCGTGGGTTGTTGGCAACCGCTCTATGAGAACTGACGGCTCCCAGTTCCGGTAACACGTAGAGTGAGTATAAACCAGACCCGTTGTAAGTACGAGACCTGGTTGTGGCGACGCTGCGGGGAATAAAACACTTATATTCTAGCAGCCTCGCCTCTTGGCTGTTTGTTCTGTGTCAGACTACTTTCCTGCGAGCCTGGTCCTTGACCTTGAGAATTTTTTAAAACATTTTGGCGTAGCCGGCAGGATCAATCGCAATTGAGGAAAGATTTTGATACAGAACAATGTTTTGGAAAAAGGCTAAGAAACCAGAGGAACAAACTGTGGAGGTCCCGACCGTCCCGGGATGGCATGGACCGTGGCATGGCGTGGCAGTTTGTTTGAGAAATGGTGGGGGGCGACCGGAGAACTGGGAGGCCGAGGGCGTAGGAACCCCAGGGTCGCTGCTGTCCACCCTTGAGAGGATCCCAGTCCTGCCGAAGAACCCCTTGCCTGGGGTACAGCGGAGGATGTGGGCCTGTGCGGCGGCTTGTAGACAACAGTCAGACAAGCGCCAAAAAGCTGAAGCAGAATTAGCCCTCCTGAAACATGAGCAGGGACTCAGTTCGGGAGATGCCTCTATGTTGAGGCAGGAAATTATGAAGTTAAAAGCTGAATTGACAGCATTAACTGAACTAGCAGGACGAACTATTATGTATCTGTCTGCTAAGAAACGGAAAGAGAAAAGGAAGGTCCCTCGAACCCCGGACCCAGTACAAGTACGGGCGTTTGTAGCCCAGTTAAATAACGGGGATCGGTGGGATATCGATCATTGGGATGGGAACATTTGGGGAGATTCAGATGATCAGTACGAAGAGGACCCACCCGTACTCCAAGCTAAACCAGTGGTTAGGAGAAAGCAGGTTCAGAGACGTCTCCCAGTGCAACGGGAGGTAGTGTTAGATGAGGAAGGAAACCCTATACGGAATGAACAAGGGGAGGCAATTATGCATGAATTACCGCGGGCTCAGCCTCCTGCAGAATTCTCTGAATTAACGGAAGACTTCACTACCGATGAGGTGCTGTTTATCACCCAGAAAACCCGACGTAATCCTGGGGAGCCGTTAGAGCTATGGCTAATTCGGCTCCTCGAGGAAGGGGGGCAACAAGTGCAGGTAGACTATCAGGATGCTCCCAAGTTTGGTGGATTAGCAAAGGATGCTGCCATAGACCTGGGGTACCGCAGACAAGCCAAGGATATGGTAATAGATCGCAGTATGGGGACCTTATTTGGGATGTATGCCAGGGCAGTGGCCGAACAGTATCCCTTCCCGTCCGATTGGCCCCCCTTGGAAGGAACTTGGACAACAATTAAGGAAGGGGTTCAGAGGCTAACCCGTTTATGTGTGCGGGATGCCCTGTTGCTGGGAGTGCTGGACGAGGTAGATAACACAAATGTTAGTAGACAGACTAGAGACCACCTAGTGAAGACTGCCCCCCCCCATTATAAACCACTGTTATTAACCATAATGTTGAGTGGACGGGGAGAAACCCTAGGAGATGCCCGTAGTATGATGAGGGAGATGGGTGGTTTGGGGGATTGGGGACCCACAACCCGTGCTTCTCAGGGGGGCACGGAGGGGCGTCGCCCTGAGGCTCGGGCAGGGGGAAAAGTAAACCCTAATCAAGGAAGTAACCAAGGCCCCTCACGGCGTGCTTTGTGGCAAGCTTTGATACGGGCGCAGGTCCCAGCATCGGAGATTGATGGCCTACCTACACCGGAATTAAAAGACTTATGCAGACGAAAGGGACTGAAGGTGTCCCGGGTAGAGACGGAGTCCCGACCCACTATGGAAGACCTAGTGGAATTACTAACACAAAAATGTCAGACACGGGGTCCGGTTGTTAATGAGCCTCGAAGGGGTAGAACTTCCACTTCCCAGTGGTGGGAATCCTCGGAGGACGAGGAGGAGGAGGAGGTACGGCCTCCCCTCCGAGAGTGTTATAAAGTGGATAGGCGTGGCCGGAAACCTAGTAAGAAAGGCAAGAACAAAGAAGGGCGAGGCAAACGTCTTTACCCAGTGCTGTCTGGGGAAGATGAATGGGAGGAACAATAGGAATCGGGCCAAGCCCCAAGGGTTTGCCCACGAACGAGCCAATGGTCAGCAGACGACATTCGACCTCATGTATCATTGACTATCTATTGGCGCAAATCCGTCCAAACCGTTATGGCTCTAGTGGACACAGGGGCGGAGGCCACCTTAATCTATGGGACGCCCCATAAGTTTAAAGGAACCCCAGTCACGCTGGTTGGGCTGGGAGGTAATCTGATTGAAGGAAAAACAGTACAATTGCCCCTAAAGATAGGTACAATGCCCATTAAAACTTATTCAATTATCATTACACCGGTTAGAGAATGGATCCTGGGAATGGACATTCTGGCCGGTTTAACACTTCACCTCCAACAAGGGAAGTTTGAATTTGGAATCACGAAAATGGCTTTGCGCTGTAGGACGGTGTTAGTGGGAAAGGTTAAAATGGACCCCTTCCCCATCCCGATCGCGTAATAAGTCTTAGACAGTATAGGATTCCCGGCGGACATAAAGAAATATCCGCCACAATTAAGGATTATTTGGAAGCGGGAGTGCTTAGGACATGCACCACGGCGTGGAATAACCCCTTATGGCCCGTACATAAAGCCGATGGGTCATGGCGGATGACGGTAGATTATCGGCAACTAAACCGTCACACTCCGGCCTTGACGGCAGCGGTCCCGGATGCCGTCACTATTATAGGACGAATCCAACATCATCCAGGGGTGTGGTACGGAGTAATTGATTTGGCTAATGCCTTCTTCACAATTCCTATTCCCGAAGATAGGCAGGAACAGTTCGCATTCACTTGGGAGGGTAGACAATTCACGTTCACGCGATTGCCCCAAGGATATCTGCATAGCCCTACTATCTGCCACCGGATAGTTGCAGAACACTTGGCTGCCTTTAAAGTGCCTGACGAAGTGATGATCTCGCACTATATTGACGATATGATGATACAGGGGACAAGTCAGAAGCAGGTTCAGGAATTGCTGGACCAACTGGTTCAACATATGCGAGGATATGGGTGGGAGATCAACCCAGCCAAAATCCAGGGTCCCTCACAAACGGTAAAATTCTTAGGAATTGTGTGGAACAAGGGGGAAAGGGAAATCACTGCGAAAGCTAAAAATAAGATTCAGGTCTTTGCCGTCCCTCACACCCAGAAGGACGTGCAGCAATTTATTGGGTTATTCGGATTCTGGAGACAGCATATTCCCCATTTAGGACAAATTTTAAAACCTTTGTATCGAGTTACGAGGAAAAAGGCAGCGTTCGAATGGACGGAGGTCCATCAAACTGCATTTGAAATGGCCAAGCAAGCGATACAGCAAGCTGTATCCTTGGGAAAGATACAGTCAGGACCTGTAGAACTGCAAGTCTCAGCACAGGGGGATTATGCCAATTGGAGCTTATGGCAAAAACAGGGAAGAACCCGTAAGCCATTGGGATTTTGGTCCTGAAAATTACCCCCGGCAGGGGAACGGTATACCCCCTTTGAGAAACAGTTATTAGCATGCTACTGGGGCTTGGTGGAAACCGAAGCCCTGACCATTGGACATGAAGTGATCATGAGAACAGCTATCCCTATTCTTCCGTGGGTACTTAGTGACCCCACTACCCACCGAATAGGAACTGCCCAAGAGAGCATCATTAAATGGAAATGGTATGTGTCGGAGAGAGTGCGGACTGGACAGAAAGGAGTGTCAGTCCTACATGAGCAAGTGGCGGAGGCCCCTGAGGAAGGGGAAAAACGGTTTGAGGTGATTGAATACAAGGAATCACCCGTTAAGATGGGAAAACGGTATGATGAACTGACCCCGGATGAACAAGCCACGGCTTGGTTCGTAGATGGGTCAGCCCAATGGAAAGCGGGACAGCGTAGATGGAAAGCTGCCGCCTTTAACCCAAAACAAGGCACTACCCTAGAAGAATTAGGGGAGGGAAAAAGTAGTCAGTGGGCAGAATTAAAAGCAGTGCATATGGTAGTCATGCAAGCAGGGGTCATGGGAGTTTGTTTGTTCTCTGACTCGTGGTCAGTGGTTAACGGCATGACACAATGGATGCCAACTTGGCAGGCCAATCAGTGGATGATCCAGAATAGGGAAGTATGGGGTAAACAGTTATGGGAAGATATATGGGAGAAAGCTCAATACCTGGTCATATACATCACCCACGTAGATGCCCATACATCTCGAAATGATGTGGAAGCTCTACATAACCGATATGTGGATGGTATCGTCCGAACCATGATTGTGCAAAGGGGCACCTCAGTGGACCTAGCTAGATGGGCACACCTTAAGGCTGGGCACTGGGGAGTGCAAGGAACCTTGCAATGGGCTCGAGACCGAGGAATAGATCTTATGGTAGATGATGTTAAGACTGCAGTAAACCAGTGTGAGCAGTGTCAACATCAGCGGCAGGGAGTGCCCCAACACATGATGGGACATATCCATCGGGGGGGATGGTCCGGGACAGAGCTGGCAAATGGACTTTGTGGGTCCCTTACCCTCCTCACAAGGATGTAACCACATATGTACAGCTGTGGACACTATGTCTGGGGTTTTGGTAGCCCATCCCTGTCGTCACAACAATCAACAGGCTACCTTGCGATGTTTAGATTTGATTGAACAATTTTATGGATTGCCCATACAGGTCCAGAGTGACAATGGCTCCCATTTCACAGGAAGAGCGGTAAAGCAGTGGTGTCACGATAACCACGTGGAATGGGTTTATCATGTACCCTATCACCCACAAGCTGCGGGACTTATAGAACGAATGAATGGGCTTCTGAAGTCCTCACTACGAAAAGCAGGAGGTTGCAATGACTTAACAGGTTGGAAGAAGCAACTAATTCGGGTGGTGAAACAAATTAATAACCGCCCATTAGGAAATGGGGTAACACCCTTGAATAGGATGATACGAGTATGTGATACCCCAAAGACTCAGCCTATTAAAATGTGGAAATTCGCTGAGGAAGCTGATATTCCCGTAAGGGCCACGCCGGCTTCGGCTGGACTGGACCTACGAGCACTAACTGCCCAGACTTTGATCCAACAGAAACCTACGGTGATTAAGACCGGATTAGGATTGATTTGTCCCCCTGGAACCTATGGGCATATCCTCCCGCGGTCGGGACTGTCACTAAAGGGGATTGATGTGAGGGCAGGCGTAATTGACGCGGACTACCAAGGGGAGTTGGGGGTGGTCCTGGTCAACATCACTGCTGAACCTTACGTGATACAGAAGGGGGACAGAATAGCGCAATTGGTCATTAAGCCATGTAACCTTACAACGGTGGAAGAGACGGGAGCTCCCGTTACGGTTACTGAGCGTGGGACGGGGGGATTTGGGTCTACTGACACTAAGGGGGCCAAGGTATGGGTGCGCCAGACGACCGGCCCCCCCAGGCCGGCCGAAATCATAGCACAGGGGAAGGACAGTCTGGTCACCATTATGTACCCCGGGGACCCGACCTGGGCAAACGTCCCGGCGAACCAGTGCTACTTACGTGAGACCTAAATAATGTTGTAATTGCTATGCACCCGCAGGCTGGCCCTCCGCCTTGAACATGGGGTGGTCATGGGGATTGCGACTCCTATTGGCGATGTTCGCGATCGGATGGCCACTCCAGGGCATCGGTATCACGGCCTGGACGCTGGTACCGGTCGCCCGCCATGAGGTGCGGTGGGAGGCCAGTAGCCAGCGACGGACGCAGGACAATTTTACATGTGAACCCGGTCAGCAGTGCGTTGTTCTGACTCTCACCAGCGACTGTCAATTGTACACGTGTGCACAGTGCTACATGCGCCGGGATGGGGAAAAATATGACATATCGTTCATACCGCCTAATTGCACCCTGGTGGTAAATGCCCAAGTCAAGACGTGTTTGTGGGACCGACGCACCCAGACATGCGGGACAACGGGGACTCATTGGAGCGTCACAGCTCGGGGGGAAGATCTGTGGCTGCGCAATGCCACCGATATTCGGAATCGTCATCGATTCATGTGGTTAATAATGGTACTGCCCTCGACGAACGCCCCGTCTGAGGCGTTATTAAACCCCACGCGGGGCGGGCCAGCCACGGGGGGTGTGCGGTCGCATCGAACACAGTTGGCCCCTATTATGTCAACTTGTCAACAGATGGCCCGGGCGGTACTGCACACTGATGTTCATTGGCGGGTACAGTTGCCCCTCATACCCGAGTGTCATACCAAGAGGCGGCGACGAGCGTGGTACGACACCCTGCTGGGAGGCGCAGGAACTGTTATGGGTATCTCGAATGCCATTGACTCTGAGGTGACCCGTACTAAATTATCTAACACGGGACAGGCCACCTCACAAGGACTACATACTATTGGAAGGTGGATGCCATCCGTAATGATGACTCAAGGAGAGACAGCTGAAATAATGATACGATCTCTGCAATGGGAACTGGATGTCTGGGGTGCCACTCAGGAACTGTTTGAGAACATTACGGCTCAGTTAAATTGGACTGCCTGTCATATTCAAATGTTGCATGCTCAAATACAGAAAGAACGCTTTTTGCGTGTGGTAACATCCCCCAATGTACAAGCGTGGAGGGGACTATGGAATGTATCTGAGAAATTGTGGATGATAACCCATCATGAGCGAACATGGTGTAACGCAACTATGTGTAACGGATACTTTGTTACCATGAATGTAACCTACACTGTTACGGTCTGTCGATATTATGTATTACCAGTGATTACATCTTCTGGATATTATTTTCTGAAGACAAGGGGACAGTGGTTTAGCCCAGATACCAATATTACCTATGATCTGTCCGCTTGTGAACAGACTGATCAGGGGAAAACTTGCCTACTGATGGACAGGTATCGGGACCCTTGCTTGACTAAGGGAACGGCCCTGTGCGAATGGACTGTTGAGACTCCAAGGGACATGATGTGGCAGATTGGGCCACACACGCTCTGTGTGGCTACCAATAATCCACATCCTATGCTTCCCTCAGCACCGTTCTCGGGATGCCTCTCAAATGTCTATCAGTGGCACTGGCAGAATCAGACCTATTTGTTGACCACTTATAGCAGTGCTCGCCACTTTACCAAGGTGCAGTGGAAAGTGCTGATGAATCCTTGGAACATTTCCCTGGATCGGTTTAAGCGAGCATTGGACCGATCCGAGGAGCTTAAGCAGATATTACGAAAGCATCAAACCAATGTCACCAAGGTTACGGTGTCTACCTTTATACATGGACAGGAGGTAGTACATGCTGCCCGTGTAGTGGACGTGGAGTCAGCTCATCATTGGTGGGACATATTGAGTGGTATGTCCTCCACTGCGGGGACATTCCTGTTCCCACCCTTGTCGATCCTGGTAGCGGTCCTGGTGATTTTAACATGCTGTAATGTCCTGACTTGCTTGTATATTTGGCGTGTACGTAGGCACTTGTTAGAAAGAATACATATGGACATAATGTAACACATGTATTGGGCCAAGCAGTGGAATGTGGTGTGTCCCAATACATGTGTGCTCATAATGTAACACATGTATTGGGCCAAGCAGTGGAATGTGGTGTAAAATTATGTCCCAATACATGTGTGAATCATAATGTAACACATGTATTGGGCCAAGCAGTGGAATGTGGTGAAAGGGTTAAAATTGTGTCCCAATACATGTGTGAATCTAACCGAAAATGGAAGGTGTCGCTTAGTCCCATGTGAATCTTATTATACACCTTCCCGTGTGAATCTTCTTATCTGTATGTGACCAGAATGGAATGTGTTTTTCAGCCTTGCTCTGCTGTTCACATGAATGTTTAGATCTCGAAAAGAGTATATCAGCTGGAAAAGTCTCCAGTTCGGTAGAGTCTGCTCCGGGGTTACGTTTAACCGCCGAGCGTGGGTTGTTGGCAACCGCTCTACGAGAACTGACGGCTCCCAGTTCCGGTAACACGTAGAGTGAGTATAAACCAGACCCGTTGTAAGTACGAGACCTGGTTGTGGCGACGCTGCGGGGAATAAAACACTTATATTCTAGCAGACTCGCCTCTTGGCTGTTTGTTCTGTGTCAGACTACTTTCCTGCGAGCCTGGTCCTTGACCTTGAGAATTTTTTAAAACAGACAAATGGGAAAATTGATACAATGTAGCACCTGATCAAAATTTCCTGGTTACAAGCTTGTTATTAACACATTCATCATCTTTACAAAATTACTTCTAGCTATCTGAAATAAATGCAAGTTAGTTCTTCAGAGTTACTACACATGATGACTCTCTCGTCTTTTTTTATAATTAACATGCTCTCCTCACATTCAGAACCTTCTCCATCAATCCTTCTGTTTACATGGCTACTCAGAATTCTTTCACTCCCCCTATCAGTATAAAGTCTTCCTTAATGGAATGAGCAAATCTCTCAAAGATATTGGTCCCTTTCTATTTAGGTTAGACACACCCTTTTTTTGAACAGGTTTTTTTCTATCCCAAACGATATTCCAATTGTCCAAAACCCGAATCCCTGAATACACTAGCTCTTCAGCCATTGATTTATCTTCTTTAACCTTTTGTTCCTTCTCTCATTTGAGTTTGGCATTGGGAGTAAATCAGAAATTACTACTTTTAAAGGTTCTTTTTTTTAAAATCTTCTACCTAATCTCTTAAAATCACTCTACTGTTTTAATCTTTTCCTTAAAAATATGTCATTCCTATTTATGTGTACAATAATTACAAAAACAAACTAGTCTTTAGTAAATTCCTCGAAGGAAAAAATATCTTCTCCAGAGCTGACCACATGTAGGACTTTCTGGAACGAAAACACAGCTCCTAATTTTTAAGAAAAAACTTCAGTTTTTCAAAAAAAAATTCACAAAGTAAAAAAAATATTTAAAACAGAGTTTTTTAACTTCTGAACAAAACCTCAGCCATTCATTGTAGACCCTGTAAAGCTCGTTTTAAAAAGAAAGTTTAAAAAGTATCGTTTTTTTTGGTTTTAGTGTTTCATTAACATCCAGAAAAACAAAATGAATAAAAATCTTATATTACAAAACTATATAGACTGTAACAACTTTAATAAATCTTTAACTAAGTCTGCAATCCCAGGAGCAGCTGCAAAATCCACACTACTTCTCTTGGGAATGTGGTCAATGCTGGGACATTGAGTGAATTTAAGGAGGAGATAGATTTTTAATTAGTAATGGGTTGAAGGGTTATGGAAAGCAGGCAAGAAAGTGGAGCTCAGGGCATGATGAGGTCAGCCATTATCACGTTAAAAGGTGGAGCCGGCTCAAGGGACTGAATTGCCGAATCCTAGTTCTTAAGTATATTCTTCACATAGGAAGTGAATTATGAAATAATATGCTTTTATAAAACAAAATGTTGCACTAATTATATTATGAACAGGCAAATGGGAAGAGAATTCAAAAAGAAAAGTGCTAAAGGGATCCAAAGATCCAGAAATTGCTCATGAAGAAACTCAAATGCAAATGATATCAAGACGCACGCAAAGAATGCTTTTCAGGTCTCAAGCCACATGGTGCTGCATGAATAGTTATTGAACCTATTTTGAAATCTAATAAGAAGAATGGAAGCTATTTGGCTATTTCACTGCCTAATTCTGTGGTACTGCACTTGTTCAGTTTCCCATCAATCTATCTCAGAATGGAGGACAAAATAGTCAGCACTGCACCAACAGATTTGCAAAATGCTTTTGATTTACTTTAGTGAAGGTACGAAGGAAAGCCAAGTTTTTACTGTATACATCACCAGTCAAACCTAATTCTTAATCTTCTTGTCCTCAGTTCTGAACATACCAGTGTTCAAAATGTGCAAGCAGCTTAGCAACAGTTCTCGAAGACGATAACAGGGATAAAAGAACAGTATGATGTAAACTTAGGATGCATTCCCAAAAGATGAGTAGGTATAAGACAGGGAATCATACCAAAATGATTTAAGTAAAAAAAGTTAACAAATTATGTCTCTCATCTAATCTGGCAGTCCAGTGCAATTCTAAGCACATTACCTTGCCTTTAGGTTGGATTCGATCTATAGGGAGAAGTTGAATGGGCTCGGGCTGTTTTCCCTGGAGCATCGGAGGCTGAGGGATGACCTTATAGAGGTTTATAAAATCATGACAGGCGTGGATAAGATAAGTAGACAAAGTATTTTCCCTGGGGTGGGGAGTCCAGAATTAAAGGGCATAGGTTTAGAGTGAGAGGGGAAAAGATATAAAAGAGACTTAAGGGGCAACTTTTTCCACGCAGAGGGTGGTACGTGTATGGAATGAGCTGCCAATGGTGGAGGCTAGTACAATTGCAACATGTAAAAGGCATCTGGATAGTTATATAAATAGGAAGGGTTTGGAGGGATATGGACCAGGTGCTTGCAGGTGGGACTAGATTGGGTTGGGATATCTGGTCAGCATGGATTAGTTGGACCGAAGGGTCTGTTTCTGTACTGTACATCTATGACTCTAGGACTCTAACGTCCGATATAACCAGAATTGTTACAGCATAGTTGAAACCATTTAGCCCATCATGCCTGCACCAGTTCTATTACCTAGTGCCAATCTCCTGCCTTTTCCCCCATATCCCTGCACATCATTTCTATTCAAATAATCATCTAATGCCCTCAAGAACATTTCAATTGAGCCTGTCTCCATCAAATTTCCAGGCATTTCAATCAATACTTTAACTATTCATTGTGTAAAAAGGTTTCTCACATCACCCTAGCTTATTTTGCACTTTAAATCAATGCCCTCTCGTTTTCTTTTTCCTTTTGCTGTGGGGGAGCTGCTTCTCCCTATCCACTCCATATAGCCGACTCATGATTTTCAAAATGTCTATTAAAACGTCTCTCAACATTCTTCTCTCCAAGTTTGCATTCCTGGAGCCATTCCCATAAACCGCTTCTGTACTCTTCCCAATGCATTCACATAGGATCAATGAACTAAATGGAGTAAAACCATCCTTGAGTTAACTAATCTTTTATCATCTTGCTTTTGTAGAACAACGGGCAAAAAAATCTGTCAATGCATCTGGATGATGGTGGAATCCTTGTTACCAACCTTGTTACTAAGCAACTACTTCATCTTCTGCCTGTCCTCTCCAAGAGTCTGATGAGAGGCTGGCATGAAATTCTTCTGAACCAGCAGTTCATATGGTGTTGATTCTTGGGGGAGTTTCTACAGCTGCTAAATCTCTGTTGTACATTCAGAGCTTGGCATAGACAGTCCTCGAAAGATTAGAGCGGTGCTGGAAAAGCACAGCAGATCAGGCAGCATCGAGGAGCAGGAAAAATTGACATTTTAGGCAGGAGCCCTTCATCAGGCCTAAGATTCTAAAGTCCTATATAACCAGAATTGTTGCAGCATAGTTGAAACATTTAGCCCATCATGCCTGCACCAGTTCTATTACCTCGTGCCAATCTCCTGCCTTTCCCCCATATTCCTGCACATCATTTCTGTTCAAATAATCCTTCATGCTCCTTCATTTCTGAAGGGCTCCTGCCCGATTTTCCTGCTCCTCAGATGCTGCCTGACCTGCTGTGCTTTACCAGCACCACTTTAATCTTGACTCTAATTTCCAGCACCTGCAGCCCTCACTTTCACCTAGTCCTCAAGAGATGTTGAACAAAGTTTCAATGTTTGCCTCAATGTGAACTGGTCTACAATACAGAAAGGGAGAGGATCAGGCTCCATGCAGAAGGAGTTATGGTAGCTATGCTGCTGAGAAAGCCACTGATATTGTGCAGCTGAGTCTCAGGAAGGCATGCCAGAAGTTGTCTGATAGCTCTTTGCAGTTAACAGGTGCAGCTAGGTGTTGAGAGTTGGCACTCAGGAAAAAAAAAATCAAGTCTTGGATCTGTTAAGAATTCAGAAGAAACCTATGAGCTTTTCGCAGTTCAGTGCAGCAGTGAGTGGAGTGAAAGAAGCTCACAGACAGTATTGCCCTGGTGCAACTAAGATTAAGTCTCAGAAATGGAGGAACAGTGCAACTATCTGCTTGCAGACTATCTTTAAAAAAGATAATGGAGTGCAGTTTCCAGAACACAGGGAAGTGCAGGCCCAAGGACAGAATGAACTACCGGAATATAAGCAGCATTGAGGCTGTCAATAATGGAGTGGCTTTTGAGCAAGTTCCAAAGCTAGGTCATCTATAAATCATAGATTTATAACAATATTATGTTAACAAGGGATCCTTTCCAGGCTCTCATATTTTATGAGAAAAAGATGTTTATTAGTTCCTAAATGAATTAGAAATAAAAAAAAGTACAAAAACATGAGTGATTTGTTTTTAAATCTCCAAGTTCTTAGAAGAGTACATAAAACATGTTGTGGCCATTAGTTGGGTAGCAGTTAATTTCAAGATCCTTGGCCTTGTGGGTCAGCTGAAAGGCTTTTGTTTTTTGAAGGAAACAGGACAAAAGTGTCACATAATTGCAAATCTATCTTTCCTTTACAGATACCAAGTATTAAACCATGGGAAAAACGAGAATTGGTGATAAGCATTCAGACATGCATTTTAAATTCTTGTCTGAAGTGGACAAGTCACTCATGAGAGCTTATTTATGGAAGTAAGTGAAGAAAACAAATACCATCTGGCTAATACCGATGACAATTAGATTCTGTAGTTATGGAAATTCACAAAGAAAAGTCAAAAGTAAAAATACAAGACTGGGATAAGCCACTTGCAAATATTAGAGCAAGATTCTAAGTAGACTGCAAATCAGTAACGGAAGACTTTCATGGCAAAGATACTGCAGGCATAAGTTAAATATTAAACTGGAGGAGGAAAGTTTCAATCCCTTAGATGACAAAGATTGACAGAGAATAGTTAAAAAAGTTTATAACAAGAAATCGGGGACAGGATTTGTAGTGGTACAACGCGGAAATCAAACCTCTCTGTTAAGTAAAACCAAACACTGAGAAAAGCTCGCCTCACTTGTAATCTGTTAAAAGTGTGAGGGACAAAGAGAACTCCTAATTTCCACCATTTAAAAGAAAAATAACAGTTTATTTTCCTAAGAGAACACAAAAAAAATTAACAAATCCAAGCCCCCTTTTTCTTAACTAATTACTATCTGACTCCAACTCCATAACAATGCTGCTCCAATCAAACAATTATTAAATGCCCTGATTTTATATGCCCCAATATCGTACCCCATCATTGATCCGATGTTGTCAATGCAACAAATTCAAACTCAATTGGGTTTCAGTATCGTTAAATTAATTGGTTACATTTGAATTGTCGTCAAAACAGCAACTGAAACTCAGGTACCCGTTTAACAGCCATTTACTCCATTTATCTATTTTGGAATAGCCCATCTCTTAGCTGTTCTGTTCTGCAGCTGTGGCTGTACTTTAATTTTAGAAAACACTTTCTAATATAAAGTGAACATACACTCTTTCAACTTCATAACAGTAGGGAATCAGGCAGAGTGCACAAAGAGAACTGAAAAAGGATACAAGAAGAGGAGAAAAAAATAAGGGGAACCCAATAATCTTTCAGAAACAGATAAAAAGCAAAAATAGTTAAACGGGTGCTGGAGGCAAACAAGAAACAAAAGGAAGAAAGGAAATATTATTTGGTAGAGGAAGTGGGCTTGGTTTACAAACTGAATAAGTTTTTTGTATCCGTTTTTTTAAAAAATGGAGAATGCAGTGAGGGGTGCAATGGTAGGAGGGAAAACAAGGTACATTCAATAGAATAAAACTTGAAAACAAGTGCTAAATAGGTGGCATAGCTCAAATTTAACAAGCACCTGGCTCAAATGGACCACGTTTTGGATTGCTGATTGCAAATGTACATCTTTTTGGAGAGGTGTAAATCTGGTAATTAGAGACCTGTCCATCTAACATCTGTAGTTGGAAAATTACAGAGACAACTGTTGAATGGTAAAATCAATTCTCACTTGGAGAATTATTCTAAAAGTTTTGAGGAATAGTCAGCATGCTTGACTTTAAATGCATGAAATGAGTGACTATACCTGTCCAACCAGTGTAAGCACAACAGTCATGAGGATCAGCAGTCTTCAAACCCTCTTCCATCTGTATCAAAAGGTCCTTGATTTTATGCTGAATCCGCTTTACGAAGGCTGGACTGAGCTGCAAAAAACGTTTTATTAATACTACGGTATTTTTAAAAATCTTACAATTGCAGTATTATATAATGAAAGCCTTGTAATTATTTAATATTCCCCCCCTCCCCCCACCGACCCCTCAAGTACCAAAGTAACTTTTAGGTTGTACATATTCCTTCCGTATTTCATAGAAAATGTAACAGGTATTATGAACACATACCCAACACAAATCTGTCAAACCTGAAAGACATCACAAAATGATGGATGAGCACAAGCACTTTTATTACACTGCTTAAAGTTCAAAGAAAAAAAAGTGTTGCCTGCAGTGACCGGAAAATAAAGAAAAAAAAAATCAAAAAAGGCATTTTAACTATGTACCTGGAATTGTTCATCTGGAGCACTGCATCTTTTGGCTCCCACAAGAAATATCATAATTGAAATGGCTGTAGGTTCAATCAGCAATTTGAGGGTCTCAAGTATATACTTTAAACTGATATTTTGGTGCAGCCCTGGGGTGGTATGTTGTTACAGCTCCTGCCCTTTGAATAAAACATTTAAGTTAAAGGCCCCCCTACAAATTTAATAAATCCCATGCTACATTTCAACACCTAGAGAACATATCAGGTTTTTGGACTAAAATTAATACCTCAAATCAGCTTTATCAAACAACAGATCAGGAACAGATAGGACACCAACTCACAGAACGGTTCAGGGAACAAAACATCCACTGCCCTGTGGCCAACCACTTCAGCTCCCCCTCACAATCCCCCAAGGACATGCAAGTCCTGGGTCTCTTCCGGCACGAAATCAAAACCACCCACCAACTGGAGAAAGAACACCTCATCTTTTGCCTAGGGACTATACAACCCCATAGTATCAGCACAGACATCACTAGTTTCCAAATATCCCCTCCCTCCACCTCATCCCAGATCCACCCCTTCAACTCGGCACTGCCCTTTTAACCTGTCCATTTTCCCTTCCACCTATCTGCTCCACCCACCTCAATGACCTATCACAATTACCTCCCTCCTGCAACCACCTATTTCCATCCCACTTATCTTGCCCCCAGCCCCACCCCTCTATTTACCTCTCAGTCTCTTTCCCCATCCACATTCCTGATTAAGGGCCTATGCCAAAAACATCAACTCTCCTGCTCCTCGGATGCTGCCTGACCTGCTGTGTTTTTCTAGCATCATACTTTATCGATTCTGACTTGCCAGCATCTGCAGTCCTCACTTTCTCCTAACAGATCAGGAAAGTCAAATAATTCAGACAAGTTTGCATTACAAAAATATAATCACATGACAAACTACCAGTCTTGATGGTTGAAAACAAAAAGTTCAAACCATTTCAAAAAGAAAGGATACAATTTAGTCTAGAGCTTACTGTAAAGACCTTACCTTTTTATTTTACTTTAGATTAGGGACTGATGAAAAACTTTTATAATAAAATAATAAAAATAAAATACTTTTACAATAAAGTACAGGGAAAGAATTCCAGTACTTTTGAAAAGCAATTTAGATGAGGCAATGGTCTAATGTGTTATCACTGAACTATTAATCCAAAAGACCCAGGTAATGTTCTGGGGATCCAGGTTTGAATCCTTCCGTAGCAAATGATGGAAATTGAATTCAAATTAAAGAAAAGGTCTGGAATTAAGACACTAACGATGACTATGAATCCGTTCTCGATTGTTGGAAAAACCCATCAGGTTCAGTAACATCCTCTAAGGAAGGAAACTTATTCTCATGTAGTCTGGCCTACGTGACTCCAGAGCGATAGCAATGTGGCTGACTCCTAACTGCTCTCTGAGCAATAAGGGATGGGCAATAAATACTGGCCAAGCAAGCACAACCCACCATCCCATTAATGATAAAAAAAAGTTTCTGAAAGTCATCTTGTTTACACTGTACTGGGGAGGTTGTGGGGGGTGGTGGTGTTTGTGGTTAGTCTGGCTCAGGGGTCTGTGGACAAAGTGAGATTTGGATATCAACAGGTTGCTGATTGGATTGTGGAGTTGTGACTAGTTGTGGATACCAAAGGCAATCAGCTTGACAACAAATAGATCATTGGTTCCTGGGTGGCTGAACAGCTTGCAAATGTGAATGATGCTAGAAGATGCCTTCAAACTGCTGAAGCAAAGATGGTGCACATATCGTTTTCTCTCTCTCAACAGCAAAAGTCTGTACTGAAAGTCTGATTATTTTGTTCTCACCAGTTGTTGTAAGATGCTGCTTTTAACCAAAGGCTTGAAATTTGTGAACCAATTGCTTCCTTTAAAGAAGTCAGAGAAACTGATGAGAATGATCAGAGAAATGAAGGATATAGGAAACAAAAGAAGCATGCCATTGAATCCCAAGCACTGGTACTAATGAATTGCACCCCCAATACTTTTGCCCCTCCAGCCACAGAAATGATTTTTGTTCTGTCTGTATTTGTATGCGTTTGGGGCTTTGAGTTTTAACTAGCAGAGTTAAAGGTCATAGTTACGTCTCTGTGGCTAGAATCTATTTATTTTTAATAAATAGTATTTTATAAAGTGTTACAACACGGAGTAAACCCTCCAGCTTATTTTAACCCAGCAACACAGAAAAGATCTGTGAAGTAATCTGTGAAAATTTGATAGCAAGAACTAGATAAAGTAAAAGTAACAACTTTATTTCTTAAAGTATAACAGAGAATAATTAACGAACAACTACTTACAACCCCTTCCTCTAACCTATCTTTACTTTCCCTTCTATAATACTAGTCCGATAAAACTCCTGAATAAAATTTACAAAACAAAACAGAACTTCTCATCTTAAAACCAGGCAGCTTTCGGTTCTTCTCCGTATTCCTGTCATCTTCCTCTTAGGGATTCGGCTTCACAGGTAAAGGTATCTTTAAGAGAGCTACTCCCTAGGCAGTTTGCAGATATCATTGGCTTGGCACTTCTCCTCC
Source organism: Chiloscyllium plagiosum (assembly GCF_037043375.1). Taxonomy (NCBI): domain Eukaryota; kingdom Metazoa; phylum Chordata; class Chondrichthyes; order Orectolobiformes; family Hemiscylliidae; genus Chiloscyllium; species Chiloscyllium plagiosum. The sequence continues at coordinate 66,580,835 of NW_028270143.1, read as the reverse complement.
CAACTCTTCAATTTTCCTCAATCTTATACCCAAAGCATCAGATTGTGTCATTGGCTTTTAAGATTGTCAATATACTAAATTCAAAATTGATTGGAGTTGGTATTTTTGGGGGTATAATTTAAACTGATTGGCCTAATTCGAATCTGCTTTTGTTTCCAGGCAACCAGCTACATTACCTGTTGGACCAAAAGGTTACATTATACTTTTTTCCAGAACACTTGGTGCTATCAGGTCGTTTTGTTGCTTTCAACTTTCTTAAAGGTACAGAATACCCACATCTTCATAACAGCTTCCCTCTTAAGAGAAAATGAACCATCATAATGAAAAGATGGCTTTTTTTTCTATTTTTTAAACACATTACCCTAACATACAGATAACATTAATAGAAGTTCTCCTTAAACTTCTTCCTATATACCTGTGTATGTATCTCAACTAAACTTTCAGTTAAAACTGCAATAACGCATCTGCAATTACATTCTTACGACTCATAACATGTATGATTTTTAAAAGTCTAACAAGACTCCAACAAAATAGTCTCACATTTTTTGTCTTTAAAATGTTCTAAGTTTTAACGTTTACAACCATCTCCGACACATTGTTCGTGACATATACATGAAAATGTTGCAAGGCCAGTACCAAACTTAATAGTTCCTTTTCGATTGTGGAGTATTTCCACTGGTGTATGTTGATCTTCTTCAAAAAGTAACCAACTGACAGTTCAATCCCATCCTCATCTTCCTGTAGAAGTATAGCTCCAACTCCAATGTCACTAGCATTGGCTGTGACTTTAAAGGGTTTCGAAAAGTTTGGTGTAGCTAAAACTGGTTTGGTGGTTAATATGGCTTTCAAGTGGTCGAATGTTTCCTGGCATTGTTCTGTCCACCAAAACGGAGTGTTCTTCAGCAAATCTGTTAACGGTGCCACTACACTGCTAAAGTTTGAAACAAACTTCCGATAGAATCCGCTGAGTCCTAAGAATCGAAGCACCTCGTTCTTAGAGGTTGATTAGATTAGATTACTTAGTGTGGAAACAGGCCCTTCGGCCCAACAAGTCCACACCGACCCGCTGAAGTGTAACCCACCCAGACCCATTCTCCTACATTTACCCCTTCACCTAACACTACGGACAATTTAGCATGGCCAATCCACCTAACCTGCACATTTTTGGATTGTGGGAGGAAACCGGAGCACCCGGAGGAAACCCACGCAGACACAGGGAGAATGTGCAAACTCCACACAGAGAGTCGCCTGAGGCGGGAATTGAACCCGGGTCTCTGGCGCTGTGAAGCAGCAGTGCTAACCACTGTGCTACCGTGCCGCCCACTAATGGAAATGCTCATGGAAATTCCTCAATGGCCTTCGTCTGTGCGTTCCGTGGGGTCAACCTTCCATGACCGAAGTTATGTCCCAAGAACATCGCCTCTGCTTTCGTGAATTCAGTTTTATTTAAGTTTATCATCAATTTTGCTTCTCGCAGTCGTTCAAAGAGCTCTGCCAACTGTACCATGTGATCTTTCCAAGACTTACAAAGATCATTACATTGTCCAAATGGACTGCACAGTTTATTAACCCAGCCACAACTCAGTTCATGAGTCTTTGGAATGTGGCGGGTGCATTCTTCATTCCAAAAGGGCATTATTTTAAACTGATATAGCCCATTTGTGGTTACTAATGCAGAAATTTCTTTTGCCAACTCTGATAAAGGTACCTGCCAGTAACCACGCATTAAGTCAAACTTGGTGACGAGTCTCAGAGCTTTTATCTGTCACCTGCTTCGTTCTACACTGTGCCTTCTTTAGATGCTGTTTAGCTAACTCACCTACTCGATTTAGTCTCTCCCTCACCTCCGATACGTAACCTAAGTGTGAGATCTCCAAGACAATTCTTCTTTAATTAATTTCAAAGGGCCTCTGACTTCATGACCGAATATTAACTCAAAGGGAGTGAACGCAGTAGATTTATTTGGGGCATCCCTAATGGCAACAATACAAATGGGATACCTTTATCCCATAGATTCAGGTAGTCCTGACAGGATGCTCTCAACATGGTCTTCAAGGTCTGATGCCACCTTTCTAAAGCTCCCTGGGATTCCGGATGATACGCACTGGTTTTAAAGTGCAGTATAGCTAAGCTATCCATAACCTCCTTAAACAGCCTAGCAATAAAATTTGACCCTTGGTCCGACTGAATCTCTCTGGGTAGCCCATACCGTGTGAAAAAAGCTACAACTCCTCTACTACCCCTTTTCAATTATAACCCACATGAAAGGATTCTTCAAATGTGGGAATTGGCAACAAAGGTGCTGGTTTTATTACCGCCTGTGGCTTACCTACCATTTGGCATGTATGACATGCATAGCAAAAGTTAACCACATCCTTGTGCACTCCAGGCCAATAAAAATGTTTTTGTACCTTATCCTGAGTCTTTCATACCCCGAGATGACCTCCTACAGGTAGTTCATGTGCTACCTGTAACATCTCCTGTCTGTACACTACCGACAACACAATCTAGTGCACTTTGGCAAATTTCTCCTCTGCACTAACCTGCCGTGGTCTCCATTTCCACCTTAGGATTTTATCTTTCAGTTAATAACCCTATGGAATTTTCTCTTCCTCCTTTTCGGAGTACGCATTCACATATATATCTTTTATTGGCTTGTCTTGCTGTTGCAAGTCCCTTAGCCTTTCAGGACTAAACACTTCTGTCTGACCCTCTGCCTGTTCAGGTCTTTCCTGCAGCATTACGTCAAACAGGGTGCCCGCTAACTGAACTTCAAATCCTTCATCTTTCTCTTTACTTTTCGCTTTGTGTGACTTATGATAGTGGGATCTGGTTACCACAGTCTGGGAAAATACTACGATATTTCGGTTTTAACTCCTCAGTTTCTTGGTCTTCCTTGGGCTTCTCCACAACAATCAGTGTCACTCCCACCTTGGATCCTGCCAAAGCATCCCCAAGAACAAACTGAATTCCTGGAACTGACACTCTGTAGCTTTCCCAGTCTTGAGTTGGCGCTCCAACCTGACCTTATATAGGGGAACGGTAAATTTCTGCCCATTTATACGACAAATTACCACACTCTCAGGTAACAGATTAGAAAGAGTACATATTCGCTCATCCCTTAATATCAATGACTGGTTAGATCCTGTATCTCTCAAAATTATAACTTCTTGTCCTTCTCCCCTGTTCCGAGTAAACTTTACCCACAGAGGCGAATTCTTTGTAGCGATCAGGTACTAAACTCCATACCCAGCTTCTGTGCACTCTCCTGCAGCTCCTTGGTTCTTCTTGGGGTCTCCTTCACTAATGCCACTGGCTTAGCTTCTTTTACCACATCTTTTCCCACAGCACCCTTCTTTAATGACCAGCACTGTGACTTTACGTGTCCCACTTTACCATAGTGGAAATGCCGGAGGTCTTTCACCTCCTAACCACCCTCTTCAGCTTTGTTTTTAATCCTGTGGTAAATTCTTATCCAGTGCTCTCTACTCTTGGTTTCATAGTGTAGGATCTCCCCTTCTCCCAACTTCTATCCATCACAGGATAGAAATTAAGGCTAGAAGCTTGTCTTATTCACCAACATGTACTCATCTGCTAATTCCACTGTCCTTCTCACTTTCTGAACTTTCTGTTCCTCCATATGAATTCTTACCATCTCTGGAAGTGAGCTTTTAAAACTCCTCCAGCAGAATAATCTCTCTTAGCATCTCAAAAGTATTACCAATTTTCAAAGCATGCACCCGTCGATCAAAATGACTATGTTTAATTCTTTTGAACTCAACACAAGTCTGACCTTAGCTGAAAATGTGTTGCTGGAAAGGCGCAGCAGGTCAGGCAGCATCCAAGGAGCAGGAGAATCGACCTTTCGGGCATGAGCCCTTCTTCAGGAATGAGGAACGTGTGCCAAGCAGGCTAAGATAAACGATAGGGAGGAGGGACTTGGGAGAGGGGCGTTGGAAATGCGATAGGTGAAAGGAAGTAAAGGTGAGGGTGATAGGCCAGAGCGAGGGCGGAGAGGTTTGGAAATCAAAGGAGTAGCCATGGGCACCCGCACGGGCCCCAGCTATGCCTGCCTCTTTGTAGCATATGTGGAACAGTCCATCTTCTGCAGCTACACTGGCACCACCCCCCACCTTTTCCTCCGCTACATCGATGACTGTATCGGCGCTGCCTCATGCTCCCACGAGGAGGTTGAACAATTCATCCACTTTACCAACACCTTCCATCCCGACCTCAAATTTACCTGGACCGTCTCAGACTCCTCCCTCCCCTTCTTAGACCTCTCCATTTCTATCTCGGGCGATCGAATCAACACGGACATTTACTATAAACCGACCGACTCCCACAGCTACCTAAACTACACCTCCTCCCACCCTGCCCCCTGTAAAAACGACATCCCATATTCCCAATTCCTTCGTCTCAGCCGCATCTGCTCCCAGGAGGACCAGTTCCAATACCATACAACCCAGATGGCCTCCTTCTTCAAAGACCGCAATTTCCCCCCAGATGTGATCGACAATGCTCTCCATCACATCTCCTCCACTTCCTGCTCCTCCGCCCTTGAGTCCCGCCCCTCCAATCGCCACCAGGACAGAACCCCACTGGTCCTCACCTACCACCCCACCAACCTCCAGATACATCGTATCATCCGTCATCACCTCCAAACGGATCCCACCACCAGGGATATATTTCCCTCCCCTATCAGCGTTCCGAAAAGACCACTCCCTCCGTGACTCCCTCGTCAGGTCCACACCCCCCACCAACCCAACCTCCACTCCCGGCACCTTCCCCTGCAACCGCAAGAAATGCAAAACTAGCGCCCACACCTCCCCCCTTACTTCCCTCCAAGGCCCCAAGGGATCCTTCCATATCCGCCAAAAATTCACGTGCATCTCCACACACATCATTTACTGCATCCGCTGCACCCGATGTGGCCTCCTCTATATTGGGAGACAGGCCGCCTACTTGCGGAACGTTTCAGAGAACACCTCTAGGACACCTGGACCAACCAACCCAACCACCCCGTGGCTCAACACTTCAACTTCCCCTCCCACTCCACCATGGACATGCAACACGACGGCTGGAGGAAGAGCGCCTCATCTTCCGCCTAGGAACCCTCCAATCACAAGGGATGAACTCAGATTTCTCCAGTTTCCTCATTTCCCCTCCCCCCACCTTGTCTCAGGCCCAACCATGAACACAGCACCACCTTCCTAACCTGCAATCTTCTTCCTGACCTCTCCGCCCCCACTCCGGGCTATCACCCTCACCTTTACCTTCTTCCACCTATTGCATTTCCAATGCCCCTCCCCCAGGTCCCTCCTCCCTACCTTTTATCTTAGCCTGCTTGGCACACCTTCTTCATTCCTGAAGAAAGGTTCATGCCCGAAACGTCGATTCTCCTACTCTTTGGATGCTGCCTGACCTGCTGCTCCTTTCCAGCAACACATTTTCAGCTCTGACCTCCAGCATCTGCAGTCCTCACTTTCTCCTATAAGTCTGACCTTAGTCAGACTTAGTCAACACAAGTCCTTCTTTGTGTTTCTGAACCACTATCTATATGCTTCTGGAACCAATTCATAAGCACTTAAAATAGCCTGTTTAACCTCTTCATAATCTCTTGACCCCTTCACCTGACAGTGCGGCAAATATCTCACTACTCTGGCTACCAGTTTAGTCTGAACTAGCATTACTCATAAATCCTCAGACCACTCTATCTGCCTAGCCAATTTTTCAAATGAAATAAAAAAGGCTTCAACATCTTTCTCATCAAAATGTGGTAGAGTTTTGATATATTTGTATATATCACTACCGTCTCTTTTAATTTCCATCCTGTTAACTTGATTTTGCTGATTAAGTCGCAACTTCAAGTTCAAATTCTCTCTTTTTGCTCAACTAAGAACTGTCTCTTTCTTTTTCCTCTCTCCCTTTCTTCTCTTTGCTCAGCCAAGAACCTTCTCTCTCTCTCGCTCTCTCATTTTTCCTTTCCCTATCTTCTAACTCCATTATCCTCAATTGTAATTAAAGTTTTTCTACCACTACTGCATTTGTCTGTTTCTCTGATACTCAAAACACTTAAGTGTATCTCCCTTACAATTTCAGCTTTACTTTTGTCCTTGGTTAAACCCAAAGTTAACTTATTTGCTAATTCTAAAAGTATGGCTTTTTTCGTTCCTTCTAAACTTTCTTGGCAAATTTGAGAATCATCTTCAAATCCCAGAAACTCTTTAGCAATTTTAAAAAGGTTTTAATTTTAAATTTAAATCACTTTTAAATAAGTGATACAATAAAACCTCATTTTTAACTTAATCATCCACAAGTCAACGAAAGTAAACAAATTGCCTCACCTACTTTCTACTTAAAGATCTAGGACACTAACCTGCAAATGTTTAAATCTACTGGCATTTTGTTGTACCCCCAAATCTACTCAAATCTGTCTAAAACAGTTCAAATCCTGGATGAACCCTCAAATTGTTACAACACTGGGTAAGCCCTCCTGCTCATTTTAACCCAGGCAGAAAAAGATTTATTCCGTGCAATAATCTGTGAAAATTCGAGAGGTCAAGAACTAGTAAAAGTAGAAGTAACAACTTTATTTCTTAAAGTATAACAGAGAATAATTAAATGACAATGATTTACAACCCCTTCCTCTAACCTATTACTTTCCCTCTATAGTACTAGTCCAATGAAACCCCCCGATTACGATTTACAAAACAAAACTTCTTATCTCAAAACCAGGCAGCTTTCAGTTCTTTGTATTCCGGTCTTATTTTCTTCTTGGGGATTCTGCTTCACAGGTTACTGATCATCAAGGTACCTTTAAGAGAGCTATTCTCTAGGCCGTTTGCAGATATCATTGACCTGGCAGTTCTCCTCCCAACTGTTCAATTTTTCCTGGTCTTATACCCCCAAAGCATCAGAATGTGTCATTGGCTTTTAAGATTATCAATATACTAAATTCAAAATTGATTGGAGTTTGGTTTTTTTGGGGTACTACCTGCTAAACTGAAAAAATATAATGTAACCTTTTAGAACACTTGGTGCTGTCAGGTAGTTCTGCTGCTTTTAACTCTCAAAGGTACAGTACACCAACACCTTCATAACAAAGGGAAAATTGTTTATTTGCTCAGCTGTTTCGAACTTACATCATTACTTTGGCATGTTGCCAAAAATGCATCAGGTCTTGAGGAAAATAGATCCCCAGTTTTTGTTCTTTCACAACTTGATCTTTGTGACACACATCTCCTACGAATAGCATGACTCCTGTACAGGAACATTGTCAATGTTTTATGTTAACCTGGATTTTCCCCAAAAGGCAAACTGGGGACTTCACATACTTTGATAACATTTACAAATTTCTGTGACTACTTCAGGAAGAGAGAGGCTGGATTTCGAGCATGCAATTTCAGTGAGGTTTGACAACAGTATTATGTTCAACCCAGCTCTATTTCTAATTATTCTCATTCCTCAAGGACTAGGGTATAGAACATTGCTACAAAGTCATAGGTCAGAGTTAAGAATTTTAAAACTAAAATTAAGACCTGTTAGACAGATCTGGGAATGCAACTGTCAAGATTTTTAATGCAGTGCGAAATTTACTAATGATAATTCGTTTGTGAAAGAAAATTATGCTTTATCCGATCAGAATTTAAGACGGTTTATGTAGCACAACGTCTTATTGTAATAAATTCACTAGAAGAAAGCGACACACCCAGAGTTATTTAGAATATCTACCGCACTGCTTGCAAAGCAACAGTATAAACAAGTCTCAGGTAACAAAGAGAATTAATGACAGCAGAATGGTGATCATGATCTTTGTGGACTTCAGTAAGGCATTCGACAAGGTTCCCCATGGGAGACTGATTAGCAAGGTTAGATCTCATGGAATACAGGGAGAACCAGCCATTTGGATATAGAACTGGCTCGAAGGTAGAAGACAGAGGGTGGTGGTGGAGGGTTGTTTTTTTCAGACTGGAGGCCTGTGACCAGTGGAGTGCCACAAGGATCGGTGTTGGATCACTTACTTTTCGCCATTTATATAAATGACTTAGAACTGAGCATAAGCGGTAGAGTTAGTAAGTTTGCAGATGACACCAAAATTGGAGGTGTAGTAGACAGCAAAGAAGGTTACCTCAGATTACAATGGGATCTTGATCAGATGGGCCAATGGGCTGAGAAGTGGCAGATGGATTTTAATTTAGATAAATGCGAGGTGCTGCATTTTGGGAAAGCAAATCTTAGCAGAACGTATACACTTAATGGTAAGGTCCAAATGGAGTGTTGCTGAATAAAGAGACGCCGGAGTGCAGGTTCATAGCTCCTTGAAAGTGGAGTTGCAGGACATTGGGTAGACCACTTTTGGAATACTGCGTTCAATTCTAATCTCCTTCCTATCGGAAGGATGTTGTGAAACTTGAAAGGGTTTAGAAAAGATTTGCAAGGATGTTGCCAGGGTTGGAGGATTTGAGCTATAGGGAGAGGCTGAATAGGCTGGGGTTGTTTTGCCTGGAGCGTCTGAGGTTGAGGGGTGACCTTATAGATATTTACAAAATCATGCGGGGCATGGATACGATAAATAGACAAAGTCTCTTCCCTGGGGTGGGGGAGTCCAGAACTAGAGGGTATAGGTTTAGGGTGAGAAGTGAAAAATATAAAAGAGACCCAAGGGGTAACTTTTTCACGCAGAGGGGGTATGTGCATGGGATGAGCTGCCAGAGGAAGTAATGGAGGCTAGTACAATTGCGACATTTAAAAAGCATTTGGATGGGTATACGAATAGGAAGGGTTTGGAAGGATATGGGCTGGGTGCTGGCAGGTGGGACTAGATTGGGTTGGGATATCTGGTCGGCATGGACAAGTTGGACTGAGAGGTCTGTTTCCTTGCTGTACATCTCTATGACTCTAATTGTACCCATTGCAGATCAGAAATGTAATTCATCACAATTTTGACGAAACCACATGTCGATAGTTGCGAACTTAGTGGACAACAGCAATACAGTAGCTGTCCACATCCAATTGCTGTGTAACGTACTGTATGAGCATCAGCTATACAGGTTCTAACAGATCTCTGAAACACCAAAAGCAATTCTAGCTACTGCATTTAGGAAGGTTATACTGGCCTTGGATAAGTGTGACATAGAATTACTTTAATGTTAGCTCTACTCCAATGGGTTGTACAGTCAGAAATTTGGAACGCTAAATGGTGATTGTGTTGAAGTTTTCAAATCAAAGAAAATAGTTAGAGTCAATTAAGCAAAACTATTTCTGCTGATTGAGGAGTCTAGGACTTGGGGCATAATCTAATTTCTAATGTTAGGCCTTTCGGGAACAAAGTTAGGAAACTCTTCTACACAGAAAAAGACAATTTTGGAAATCTTGAAAATTAACAACTGATACTACATCAATTGTAATTTTAAATCAGAGATTGATAGCTATCATTATCAAATATATTTACTGGTCATGGGACAAAAGTGGGTTTATGGAATTAGACTGCAAATCAGCTGTTCTGAACATCAGAACAGGCTGGAGAGACTTGTTATTAGATGATATCATTAATCTAAAATATTGGTGCTATTTAAATGTTAAAAATTCTCAAATATGCCATGTCAATGGAAAATGCTATCAATGTGTTGTAATATTTGCATTTCTAGAGATTGTACAAAACATGTGAAAATGTATTTATTTCAGATATAGACTAGTCGAATTGAAAATCTTCACTTGTGAAAAATCAAAACTCCTTGCTTTTTTACAGGACATTGGTTAGGCCACTGTTGGAATATTGCGTGCAATTCTGGTCTCCTTCCTATCGGAAAGACGTTGCAAAACTTGAAAGGGTTCAGAAAAGATTTACAAGGATGTTGCCAGGGTTGGAGGATCTGAGCTAGACTGGCTGTGGCTGTTTTCCCTGGAGCATCGGAGGCTGAGGGGTAACCTTATAGAGGTTTACAAAATTATGAGGGGCATGGATAGGATAAATAGACAAAGTCTTTTCCCTGGGGTCAGGGAGTCCAGTACTAGAGGGTATAGGTTTAGGGTGAGAGGCGAAAGATATAAAAGAGACCTGAGGGGCAACTTTTTCACGCAGAGGGTGGTACGTGTATGGAATGAGCTACCAGAGGATGTGGTGGAGGCTGATACAATTGCAACATTTAAGAGGCATCTGGATGGGTATATGAATAGGAAGGGTTTGGAGGGATATGGGCCGGGTGCTGGCAGGTGAGACTAGATTGGGTTGTGATATCTGGTCGGCATGGACGGGTTGGACCGAAGAGTCTGTTTCCATGCTGTACATCTCTATGACTCTACTAACAACAGACAGGATTTCATAGTCCCCAGTGGTTACAGCAACAGACATCATATATTTGACCAAGTTAGAAATATCATCTGATTTTAGCTTTGCAAAAAGAAAACTTGTAACATAGTTAGGGGTTGAAAACAGATTTTTCTTCAGCTGCACTTTAGGCTATCCACTAATATTTGCACTGTACACAATAGAATTATGACATAACTTTAATGTGGAAATGTTAGTGTTGGACTGTGGTGGACAAAGTCAGAAGTCACATGAAATGAGATTATAGTCCAAAAGGTTTATTTGAAATCACAAGCTTTTGAGGCACTGCTGCATCATCACACAAAGTTCACCTGATGAAGGAGCAGCGCTCCAAAAGCTTGTGATTTCAAATAAACCTGTTGGACTATAATCTGGTGTTGTGTGACTTCTGAAATAACTTTAAGATCCAGTCCATTAGAAAGCATTAAGCACAAAAATAAGGCACTGATTAAAAACCACGATGTTATTCGCTGCAGTGAGTTAATGAAGAGGAGCGTAAAGACCTCTTTTTATAAACAAAAAAGATATGGACTAATTTGGAACAGGATCAGCAAATATGCACTAAAATATGATAAATCCAAGCTGCTTTGGATGCAAATTTGTTAAATTCTGGAATACTATCATCTCTATTAGATTGCAAACTTTATTTCACACCTACAGACTGACTGTGCCGTACACAGGTACCTGATGCTTTGAATTGTTTGTTAATATTATGTAGTGTAGGTCATTCTGCAATGTTTCTTTAATGCAAATTTATTGTAACGTGATTGATAAACTGGAGACACTGTTTCTAAAGCACAAACTTTTAAAACGTGTGCCAACAATTTAAGTGCTGTTTCGAAAGAGCGATTTTTCTATAATGTGGAGTTGCACAAGAATGTGCTATAGAAGAACCAGCTGTACATCTTTCAAAGTGGTTCTCCAGTTTTCACTGAATAGATCTTGAGTGCCTTCATATTACAGAATTCATTAACTTTTCTCCCTCCAGTATCCCAGTATTATCAATGCTGTGAATCTGCTATTGTTTGATTTGTGGATAGATTTCACTTACTGACAACAAAAAACAAAAATCGTGGTCACTATTTCACTTACTAGCTGTTAGGTCTTCTTTGATGACTGTGGGTATGTCTTGAGAGACCAGCACTTTGAAAACCATGTCGCTGGCGTTTACAAACATACTAAGTTCTTAGCCTGTGACTTGAAATAGCAATAGTCATCTTATATTTGCTAGCACCAAGATAATCAGCAGTGTCATTATTAACACAACCTAATTTACATTATAGCATTAAGATGAACAAATGCTCAAATATAAATGGAGCATTTGTCCATTTTGTTTCCAAATATTCATGATTTCAAGATGATGACCACTGTAGCATTTAGTTGATTCCTAAATAAGTTAGAGATTTTGCCTCTGCAATGTGTTATATGTATCCGTGTGGGGAGAGGAACCTCCAGTTATATCCAAGTTTAGTGTTCTTAGTTTGGTTTGTTACTCTGAGAAGTGTAGACATCCATAATGTTGTCATACTAGGCATGGTATAATATATTAATTTACAGTACTTCTCAGCCAATGAGTTATTTCTGAAGTACGTTGCTGTTGCGTAGGGAATTGCAACAGCCAATTTGTACACAAGACCCCAAAGGCAGATACTAAATTAACCAGCAGATAATGTTATATTTGTGGTGGTGAGAGGGGACTGCTGGCTAGAACATTCAGAAAATGCTTCAAATAATGCCAATTTAGTTTTCATAGATTCTGTGATCAAATCATTGCAGTCAGTCAGAAAACCCATAACTCAGACACAAATATACTAGCACCAAGTTCAGGATGACTACTCGTCATTATAGGTGTAGTTGATGCAGAAAAGTATTAACTTATCACCTCAAATGGTGATGCAAAGCTGACAGCTCTCTCGAAACAAACAGTTTGATGTTTTCACAGCTTGAAAAAAAACATCAGTGACAAATTTTCATTTCAGCATTTACTGAAACTTGGAGAAAAGTTAGGTATAAAATAGGTAAGTGTATATTTACACACTAACAATCACGTTTTAAATTAATTCTTATTATTAAATTAATAAGCCAACATCAAGCTCATTCATCTGGTTTTACAAGTTGTACATTAGAGAGAGAAAGCTGCCTGGAAGTTCTGAAGATAGTGTGTTTCTACGGTATGGTGGTTATCACGTTTGCCTCACACACGAACAGGCCCTGGTTCGTAACTGGGCAGAAATAGCCGTGCTCCCTTATTACCGGCGGTAATCTTTTAGTGGCAGCACGGTGGCTCAGTGATTAGCACTGCCGCCTCACTGCGGCACAGACCTGAGTTCAATTCCAGCCTCAGGTGACTGGCTGTGTAGAGTTTGTGCATTCTCCCTGTGTCTGCATGGGTTTCCTCCAGGTGCTCTGGTTTCCTCCCACAGCACAAAGATGTGCAGGTTAGGTGAATTGGCTATGATAAATTGCCCATATGTTCAGGGATATGTAGGTTTCCACACTGTAGGGATTATATGATGCAACTTTCTATGATACTAATACAACCATTTGAAAGATTTCAAAATACATAGCTAAACGAAATACCATTTATTGCACATCATTGCTTTACAGTTAATAAAAAGCCACTTAAAATCTTCCTTTCCTGCCTGATCTAGATTTGACTTACTGTCTTGTCCAGTGAGATGTCAAGTCTTTCCAATGGAAAACTGAAAACTGAAAACTTGTACTTTCTCAGTATTATAATGATCTGCAAGGTTCTAAAAGAAACATTTCTAGTCGGCAATTTTCACAAACTCTTACAGGAATAACCTAGTCCCTTAACCCCACTAAACAATGTTCTTTTCTAGCAGAGATGGTACTTACATTTGACTTCAGTCAGGTCTCCTTCAAACAGAACAAAGAACTCAAACTAATTCTTTTTAAAACTCCTGCTCCTCCTAAAACCAATTACAATGTTTTCTTTCAGCATAAACCCTACAGTATCAACAAACTTTCATGAACATTACAGGATTTGCAGTCACTTGCCCTGACATACTGATTTGAAATCATAGTTCAGGAAAAACAGACCTAGTTGTTTGTTAATTCTCCTCATGAAAATAAGCTGTACGCACATGGCATTAAGTTGATATCTCACAGATCTCTGTTCAATGTCTTAGGCTATACCTAGGATATTGAGCAGTCTCAGACATCACTGCTTAGAAAGATTATATTGGTCTTTAAGAGAGTGCAAAAACAATTTATTGGAATGAAACTGACCTCCAAAAGGTTAAATAGAGAGTTTATACAAATTAGGTTTGCATTTCCTGAAATTTATATGGATAAAGGAGGATTTGATCAATTTTTTAAGATGTTTTTCAAATTTTCATACATTGAGAAATTGAAAGCAGTTATGAAGCTAAGGCAGACTTCTAAATGGATGATAAGAGTTTGGTACGCTTATGTAAATGACAACTGCTGCTAGTTCATTTGTTAAAACTTAAAACGGAGCTTGACAGATTTTTATTAATGAAAAATAAAGTGATTGTGGGGCAAAGGCAGCAATAAAGTGATTGTGGGGCAAAGGCAGCAATAAAGAGATCAGAACAGTGACAAGACATTGAATGGCAGAGCACAATCAAGGGGCTAAATAGCACAGCACTATTCCCAGTACAACTTTAGTTTGAAATGTTTAAATGTAATCTGTCATTTCACAATTTAGATATTGGGCTGCCGGGAAGGAAGCTGATGTGAAAAGAGAAAACAAGTCAGTTACACTTTTTAAAAAAATTAGCTAAAGGTTCGTAAGTATTTTACTTGGAGATTGTGTTCGTCACTTAATTGATCTTAGTGTTTAACACTAAGATCAACTATTAACAGGTTAATAGTTCCCACAAAGCTAATGCATCAAATCTCTGTTGGTCAACTGTGGGGAAATAAATCATTTGTTTTGTATTCCACAAACCTCAGCCAAAAGTAAAATGGTTTTACATATCAACTAGTATAAAGGTCCAAAGATGTGGGGAATCAGAAAAAAAAACCTTGGGTACAGATAGGAAAGCATCAGAAAGATAGAAAATAACAGACGGTTGATGTCAGCACAGAAAGGAAACATTCAAATAAAGAAAGCCCTTCAAGGGTTACTTTTCAAGCCACCACCGCTTCTTATTTATAAGAATGTTCTAGGGCAGATTCTTGAGGCACTGTGGTCTTGCCTGCTGGCTGGATATCTAGGTAAAAACAATGACTGCAGATGCTGGAAACCAGATTCTGGATTAGTGGTGCTGGAAGAGCACAGCAGTTCAGGCAGCATCCAAGGAGCTTCGAAATCGACGTTTCAGGCAAAAGATGAAGGGCTTTTGCCCGAAACGTCGATTTCGAAGCTCCTTGGATGCTGCCTGAACTGCTGTGCTCTTCCAGCACCACTAATCCAGGCTGGATATCTAGCCAGGCATCCTCACTGCTCCTTTTTGCGAAGACTTGCTGAATCACAAGTCAGACAGTGGTGAGGACACTGACAGGTCTTCCCCTGAAATCAAGACCCCTGTGGAGGATGTTCTCACTTACAAGAGCTGTTAACCAATCAAGACAGAGCCTGTGCTCAGTAGCATCAATAGGGGAGCTGCTGCCACTGTGAAACAGGCATCAGAATCCCAGGATCAGAAGCAACCCATGAATTAACACTGCCAGAAGCAAAATTCAGATACACCATTAGCCCAGCTAATTAAAGTGAGGTCCATGCTTGACATGCTACCAATCGACGCCCTTTAATAGCTAATTAATGACAATTTATGGGTCTTATCCTGCTGCTACTAATATTAACCCAGATGCCGCCAGTATTAACCCAGCTGCAGGGAGGCTTGTCTCCATGCAGTGTGCCCAGCAGCTATCAGGATGTGGGTGGGTCCAAAGAACATTGAGCGACTGATCAAGGCACCCTATATTAATTACTTGTGGTCAGGGCTGCATACTCAGAACCATCTAATTACATGACTTGCCCCTATCCAAGCTCGTTACC
Organism: Chiloscyllium plagiosum; assembly: GCF_037043375.1. NCBI lineage: Eukaryota > Metazoa > Chordata > Chondrichthyes > Orectolobiformes > Hemiscylliidae > Chiloscyllium > Chiloscyllium plagiosum. Next base: position 66,565,515 of record NW_028270143.1, on the reverse strand, counting down.
AATGAAAGCAAAAGTTTTCACCTTAGATTCTTAAATACAACGCAAATTGGTTAAATTTTCAAATAATAGTTCAGTCAAAGATAACAAGATAAACTTAAATAAAACCACAGAATATCTCTATTTAGCAGAGTTCAGTAGAAATTTTCCATGCTGGCTAAAAGAAATTCTGAAAAAAAAAAATCTTTTGATCAGTAATCTAATAACGGAGACTGAAATTTTGGGATTACCAAATCAAAGTTTTTAAATGCAATGTTGAAATGTCTAATATTAGGGGTCATACATTTAAGATGAGAAGGGGTAAGTTCAAAAGAGATGTGAGGTGCAAGTTTTTTCTCCCTCCCAGAGTAGTAGTAGGTGTCTGGAATGTGCTGCCAAGGGTGGTGGTGGAAGCAGATACAATAGGGGCATTTGTGGAGCTTTTAGATAAGCACATGAACATGTAAGGAATGGAGGATATGGACAAAGGGCAGGCAGAAGGGATTAGTTTAATTTGGCATCATGTTCCGCTTAATACTGGGGACTGGAAGGCCCATTCCTATGCTGTACTGTTCTATGACTCCAGAGGGTTATTAGAACCAGGAGTGTTCTGACCCATGGTGGCTATATTTAAAGAAGCACTTGTGTTGAACAGGCAGTCGACAATTGTGGGACAGTAGAGGAGATTTGAAGAGAAAACCTCTAAGGAAATAACCTAAAGGCCAAGAAATCTCAAGCTAATATAAATGTTTGAAATGATATTCAAAGCACATAACTAATCTTCCAATTCTGATAAATGGAGGGCTCATCCATGAGGCAGTATGGGCAGAGCTCAAAAGTAAGATGGGTGCAATCACTGGTAGATTATACTCAATGCACCCCAAAAGCCACCAATGACATTGAGAAACAAACATGTAAGCAGATTATGGAAAGGTGCAATAACAACATGTTGTCATAGTGAGTGACTTTAACGTCTCCAATATTGACTGGGACTCCCTTAGAGCAAGAGGATTAGATGGACCAGGACTGTTAGGTGTATTCAAGACAGTGTCTTGAAACAGAATGTGCATGGACCAATTAGGAGGAGGAGCCATACTGGACCTTGTATTGACTAATAAGCCTGGCCAGGTGACTGACCTATCAGTGGGAGAGCATATAGTAATTACAACTCCTTAAGTTTTCAGATAACTATGAATAACGTTTCGTCCCCTGGCTAGGCAACATCATCAGTGGTTGGGAGCCTCCTGCGAAGCGCTTCTTTGATGTTTCCTCCGGTGTTTATAGTGGTCTGTCCCTGCCGCTTCCGGTTGTCAGTTTCAGCTGTCCGCTGTAGTGGTTAGTATATTGGGTCCAGGTCGATGTGTTTGTTGAAAGCTGCAGGGACAGACCACTATAAACACTGGAGGAAACATCAAAGAAGCACTTCGCAGGAGGCTCCCAAGCACTGATGATGTCGCCTAGCCAGGGGACGAAACGTTTGCAACAAAAACTTCCAGCTCGGCGAACAGAACCACAACAACGAGCACCCGAGCTACAAATCTTCGCACAAACTTTGAACTATGAATAAAGATGAGTCAGGACCTTGCAGGAAGATTCTTAATTGGGGGGTGGGGGAGGCATTATGGCAGTATTAGGCAGAAGCTAGGGAGTGTTAATTGGGAGGAACTTTTATCCAGCAATTCCACATGTGACATGTGGGAGTTGTTTACATGGGTCTCAAAGTTCAGGACTGGCATGTTCCAGTAAGGACAAGGATGGCAAAATAAGGGACCCTTGGATAATGAGGGAGGTTGTGAATTTAGTCAAAAAAAAGCATATGTAAGGCTTAGGGAGCTAAAATCAGACAGGGCCCCTAAGAAATATAAAGAACAAGGAAAGAACTCAAGCAGGGAATTAGGGTCAAGTTAAAAAGAATCCCATGGCATTCTACACATACACTAAAAACAAGAAGATAACAGGGGATAAGGCAGGACCACTCAAGGACAAAGAAGGGAACTTGTGCTTGGAGTCAGAGGATGTGGGCGAGATCCTAAATGAGTACTTTGCATCGCTATTCACCCAGAAGAAGGATATGGAGAATAGTGAGTTTTGTGTGGAGCATGCTAATGTGCAAGAGCATTTTGAGATCAAGAAAGAAGTGGTGTTGGGTCTCTAGAAGAGCATTAAGACAGATAAATCCCCAGGAGCCAAAGGTATCTACCTCAGGATATTGAGAGAGGCAAGAAAGGAAATTTTTGAGGCCTTGCCAAGATCTTTGTATCTTCGTTAGCCACTGGAGGCGTGCTAGAGGTCTGGCAAGTAACTAATGGAAGTGAAGGGAAGGGAAATAGGAATAATCCAGGAAACTGCAGACTGGCGAGTCGTGCATCAGTGGTTGGGAAGCTTTTGGAGAGAATTCTCAGGGATAGGATTTGCGCGCATTTGGAAAAGCATGGTCTAATTAGGGACCATCAGCATGGCTTTGTGTGGGGAAGGTCATGTCTTACTAACATGATTGAATTTTTCAAGGATGTGACATAGGTGATCAATGAGGGTAGAGCAGTGGATGTTGTTTACATCGATTTTAGTAAGGCTTATGACAATGTCATAGTAGTCTCATCCTGAAGATTAAGATGCATGGGATCCACAATGACTTGGCTGTGTGGATTCATAATTGGCTTGCCCATAGAAGGCAGAGGGTAGTGGTGGAAGGGCGTTTTTGTGGCTGGAGGTCCATGACTAGTGGTGGGGATCCATACTGGGACTTCCACGGTTTGTGATATATATAAATGTTGTGGATGAAAATGTAGTTGGGTGGGTTAGTCAGTTTGCAGGTGACACAAAGATCGATGGAGTTCTGGACAGTGTAGCAGGTTATGAAAAGATGCAGCGGGATATAGTCAGTTGCAGATATGGGCAGAGAAATGGCAGATAGAGTTTAATTGCTAGATAAGAGTGAGGTTCTGCACTTTGGGAGATCAAATGTTAAGGAAAAGTATGCAAGTTATGGTAGGACCCCAAAAGCATTGATGTTGAGAGGGATCTCAGGTTTCAATTCCACAGCTCTCTGAAAGTGGTCACACAAGTAGATACAGTGGCAAAGAAGGCATATTTGCCTTTATTGGTCGGGGAATTGAGTACAAGGGTCAAAGTGTCATGTTGCAACTTTACAAGACTTTAACTGGGCCACAGAGTACTTTGCTCAATTCTTGTTGCCACATTACAGAAAGGATGTGGATAGTTTGGAGAGGGTGCAGAAAAGGTTTACCAAGATGCTGCCTGGATTACAGGGTATGAGCTATAAGAAGAGGTTTGAAAAATCCAGTTGTTTTCTTTGGAGCAGCGGAGGCTGAGGGGAAACCTGATAGAAGTCGATAAAATTATGAGATGCGTAGATAGGATTGACGGTCAGAATCTTTTTCCCCAAGAATTGAAATGTCCAATATTAGGGGGCATGCATTTAAAGGTGAGAGGGGGAAAGTTCAAAAGAGATATAATGGGCTCTTTTTTATAAACAGAATGGTATGAGTCTCAAATGCGCAGCGAGGGATGGTGGCCGAGGCAGATATGATAGGGGCATTGGAGGGACATTTAGATAAGCACACGGATATGCAAAGAATGGAGGGATATGGATGAAGGGCAGGCAGAAGGGATTAATCTAATTTGGTGTCAAGTTCAACACAACATTATGGGCCAAAGGGCCAATTCCTGTACCGAAATGTTCTACATTCTATATTCAGTCTGTTCTGACATAACGCGATAGTTCTGTTCCCATGCAATCCCATGTTATAAGAAAATCATGTAATGGCAGCACCATTTAAACCAATGGGACTGGAATAATGTTATAGCCAATAGATAAGGAAAGTTTACTATTCTACAAATCATGGTCTAAATCCTTCAATTGTGTTATAGTAAATTTGTGTTATAGTTGAACCAACTGACCTAATTTGAGTTATTGGGAGTGCAGGTCAAATCAGCATAGAAAGAAAATTAAGCTAAGGGCTTAAAATTTTGGAGATGTAGTGGACAGCAAAGGTGGTTACCTTGGAGTACAACAAGATCTTGATCAGATGGGCCAATGGGCTGAGGAGTGGCAGATGGAGTTTAATTTAGATAAATGTGAGGTGCTGCATTTTGGAAAGGCAAATCAAAGCAGGGCTTATACACTTAATGGTAAGGTGCTAGGGAGTGTTGCTGAACAAAGAGTCCTTGGAGTGCAGGTTCATAGTTCCTTGAAAGTAGAGTTGCAGGTAGATAGGATAGTGAAGGTGGTGCTTGGAATGCTTCCCTTTATTGGTCAGAGCATTAAGTACAAGAGTTGGGAGGTCATTTTGCAGCTTTGCAGGACATTGGTAAGGCAGCTGTTGCAATATTGTGTGCAATTCTAGTCTCCTTCCAGGCAGAAGGATGTTGTAAAACTTGAAAGGGTTCAGAAAAGATTTACAAGGATGTTGACAGGGTTGGAGGATTTGAGCTATAGGGAGGGGCTGAATAGGCTGGGGCGGTTTTCCATGGAGCGTCGGAGGCTCAGGGGTGACCTTATAGAGGTTTACAAAATTATGAGCGGAATGAATAGGATAAATAGACAAGATCTTTTCCCTGGGGTGGGGGAGTCCAGAACTAGAGGTTTAGGGTGAGAGAGGAAGGAGATAAAAGGGACCCACGGGGCAACATTTTCACAAAGGGTGATGAGTGTATGGTATGAGCTGCCAGAGGAAGTGGTGGAGGCTGGTACAAATTACAGCATTTAAAAAGGCAACTGGATGGGTCTATGAATAGGAAGCATTTAGAGGGATATTAGGCCAAGTGCTGGCAAATGGGACTAGATTAATTTAGGATATCTGGTCGGCATGGATGATTTGGACCGAAGGGTCTGTTTCTGTGCTGTACCTTTCTATGACTCTATGACTCTACGTGTAGTCTTCAAATGATGCAGATTAAGAGGACGGAGTAGAGGCGCGATTTCACTGAGACTTTAACCTAACAGATCAAATCAGATATCTCTACTACATTTGATCAGTTGCTATAGTACATCCCAAATGCTTTTTAAAACCAAATATTCATAGTCTGTGGGGTCACTGGTTCATAAAGTCATAGAGATGTACAGTATGGAAACAGACCCTTCGGTCCAACCCGTCCATGCCAACCAGATATCCCAACCCAATCTAGTCTCACCTGCCAGCACCCGGCCCATATCCCTCCAAACCCTTCCTATTCATATACCCTTCCAAATGCCTCTTAAATATTGCGATTGTATCAGCCTCCACCACATCCTCTGGCAGCTCATTCCATACACGTACCAGCCTCTGCGTGAAAAAGTTGCCCCTTAGTCTCTTTTAAATCTTTCCCTTCTCACCCTAAACCTATGCCCTCTAGTTCTGGACTCCACGACCCCAGGGAAAGGACTTTGCCTATTTATCCTATCCATGCCCCTCATAATTTTGTAAACCTCTATAACCCTCAGCTTCCGACGCTCCAGGGAGAACAGCCCCAGCCTGTTCAGCCTCTCCCGATAGCTCAGATCCTCCAATCCTGGCAACATCCTTGTAAATCTTTTCTGAACCCTTTCAAGTTTCACAACATCTTTCCGATAGGAAGGAGACCAGAACTGCTCATAATATTCCAACAGTGGCCTAACCAATGTCCTGTACAGCCGCAACATGACTCCCAACTCCTGTAATCAATACTCTGACCAATAAACAAAAGCATACCAAACACCTTCTTCACTATCCAATCTACCTGCGACTTCACTTTCAAGGAGCTATGAACCTGCACTCCAAGGTCTCTTTGTTCAGCAACACTCCCTAGGAACTTACCATTAAGTGTATAAGTCCTGCTAAGATTTGCTTTCCCAAAATGCAGCACCTCGCATTTATCTGAATTAAACTCCATCTGCCACTTCTCAGCCCATTGGCCCATCTGGTCCAGATCCTGTTGTAATCTGAGGTAATCCTGTTCGCTGTCCACTACACCTCCAATTTTGGTGTCATCTGCAAACTTACTAACTGTACCTCTTATGCTCGCATCCAAATCATTTATGTAAATGACAAAAAGTAGAGAACCCAGCACCGATCCTTGTGTCACAGGCCTCCAGTCTGAATAACAACCCTTCACCACCACCCTCTGTCTTCTACCTTTGAGCCAGTTCTGTATTAAAATGGCTAGTTCTCCCTGTATTCCATGAGATCTAACCTTGCTAATCAGCCTCCCATGGGGAACCTTGTCAAATGCCTTACTGAAGTCCATATAGATCACATCTACTGCTCTGCCCTCATCAATCTTCCTTGTTACTTCTTCAAAAAAACTCAATCAAGTTTGTGAGACATGATTTCCCACTCACAAAGCCATGTTGACTATCCTGAATCAGTCCTTGCCTTTCCAAATACATGTACATCCTGTCCCTCAGGATTCCCTCCAACAACTTGCCCACCACTGAGGTCAGGCTCACTGGTCTAGAGTTCCCTGGCTTGTCTTTACCACCCTTCTTAAACAGTGGCACCACGTTTGCCAACCTCCAGTCTTCCGGCACCTCACCTGTGACTATCGATGATACAAATATCTCAGCAAGAGGCCCAGCAATCACTTCTCTAGCTTCCCAGAGTTCTCGGGTACACCTGATCAGCTCCTGGGGATTTATCCACCTTTAACCGTTTCAAGACATCCAGCACTTCGTCCTCTGTAATATGGACATTTTTGCAAGATGTCACCAAATATTTCCCTACAGTCTATATCTTCCATATCCTTTTCCACAGTAAATACTGATGCAAAATATTCAGTTAGTATCTCCTCCATTTTCTGTGGCTCCACACAAAGGCCACCTTGCTGATCTTTGAGGGGCCCTATTCTCTCCCTAGTTACCCTTTTGTCCTTAATATATTTGTAAAAACCCTTTGGATTCTCCTTAATTCTATTTGCCAAAGCTATCTCATGTCCCCGTTTTGCCCTCCTGATTTCCCTTTTAAGTATACTCCTACTTTCTTTATACTCTAAAGGATTCACTTGATCTATCCTGACTGTACCTGACATATGCTTCCTTCTTTGTCTTAACCAAACCCTCAATTTCTTTAGTTAGACAAGCCAGCATTGATTGCCCATCCCCAAATCCAGAGGGCAATTAAGAGTGAACCACATTGTTGTGGATGTGGAGTTGCATATTGGCCAGAGTAGGTAAGGATGGCGGATTTCTCTTCATGAAATGGCATTGCTAAACACCAGGGGATCTTACAGCCATCGACAGTGAATAGATGATTGCCATGAGGCCAGGTTGAAATTGTGCAGAATTCAAGTGCCACCACCTGTCATGTTGGGCCATAAACGTCGGCATAAAGCAAGGTGGGGTCGCGGAAACGAGCAGCAGGAGTGGACCATTCAGCCCCTCGTGCCTGGCCTGTCATGCTTGTTTTCGGCCGCAGTCAGTTAAACAAACCGGAGTCCGCCCGCTGGGTTTACAGAGGCGGAACCAACAAGTGCCGCTCCCTCCCCGGGAGAAGGCAGGAGCCCGGAGACTGGGGGTTTGGGGAAGGAGACCGACAGGTGGACATATCTGCCAGACGGCCCTGTCACCGCGGCGGAGGCGGAGGATCACCCATCGCTATTTCTGTTCTTGTTATTATATCTATTACCTTCCCGCTCGAGTCGAAGCAGTCCGCCGCCTCCTGCTGCTGCTGGTCGTGCGGCCCGGCTCCGGAGCTGTTAGCCGGTGCCGAGGCGGCTGCGGCGCCGTTCCCCCTGCAGTCCGGGTACGGGTTACAGAACGAGCGCTCCTCCATCTCCAGCTCCGATCTCAACCGTTTCGACATGGTCTCTCCCATCACACCCCGGGGCGACGGGGCCCCGAGCGGGACAAAAGGAGCGGCGGCTGTGTGCGATTGTTTTCCCCTCCAGCTCCTCCCCCTCCCCCCACTGCCAGCCTGGGCCGGCCGGCCGGGAGAAGGAGGCGATCCTGCACACAGTGACAGTGACAGAGAGCTGCACCCGTCTGCTGCTCTCTCCCTCTCTCACTACAAGGCACTATACCCTGAGACACAGAGAGAAGGGGGAAAAATCAACAGCCACTCCCCTCTTCTTTTGGTATCTGTCATTACCATTCATAAACTCACTAACAGACTCCACACACACACACAGAAAGGGGCTGCACACAGTCCAGACCTCCTCCACCTCCAGCCAATTCACGCCAACCTTTCGGTCATCCCTTCGCCCCCCAGCTCTCTTGAGGAAAAATGTATTCCCTCACGGCTTTAATCAAATTGCGCTGGGCCACTTGCAAATTAATTCGCCCTTCGGTAATTGCACTGCGACGTAGTACTTGTACACCCTTCAAAGGAGTCAGTGAACTGTTTTATAATAAAAATAAAATATACTGTCCGGTTTCTTTTTAAAAAAATACAATGCAGCGCACACAATCAGTCACCACTGTTTTCCACAACTAAGAAAGGATTTTTTAGTTTTATTTGCTCAACGTTTTTCCCTCTTATTTAGCAGAATCCATGGCAATAAAGCTGTTTTTTTATTATCTAAACAACTGACATAAAATCACAATAATTATATTCTTTAAGAAGACAGAAATCTATTAAAATTTGCTATGTCTAACGCTGATTGAACACCACAGTCTATTTTCTAGCGCCAGGAACCCACCATCTGTTAACAAACAAACGCTTTCATTTCTATTTAATCTCACATCAAGCACCCTACACAAGACTTTACAATGACAGATCCTTCCGTTTTGGAAAACTAATCGAGATATGATATCTATAAACGGATTTTTACAAATTACTTTTATATCTTGTTTTATTGTTGTCAGACAGAGGAGCAGGTGAAGGGGGTTGGGCAGCTTTCCAGAACCATGAAGCTGTTGAAAGACAGGCATCACTGGACCAATATTCAGCTAAACAGATGGTGCATTTCTTGTTTTCAATGCTTTACTCAAACTTGAATGTTGCTGGGAAAGAAACATAATGCCGAAGCGTTATTCTCTCTAGAGCAGCCATTCCACTTGAAATTAAAAATTTAAGGTTATATCATTTTTTATTTAATCCAAATACAACCATTTACTTTTTGTGGATCTTTTCTCCTTTCATTTTCTTTGATTTTCCTCATTCTTCCCTTCCCATCCTTGGTTCCATTCTTGAACAAATTTTCCCTGCCTTATTAATATCCAGGTTAATTGAAGTACTATTCTGTTCCAGACAAATAATCAAAAGGCTAGAAAATAAGACTTTATGGGTTTTTGTTTTATTCTTTCTTGGGATGTAAACATCGCTAGCTAAACAATGGTTGTTGCCCGTCCCTATTTGCCCTTGAGAAGATGATGGTAAGCTACCTTCCTGAAATACTTCAGTCCATGAGAAGCAGATACACCCATGGTGCTTTTGGGAAGGAAATTATAGGATTTTGACCCTGGATAATGAAGCGTACAGTATAGGGTTCCACGTCAGGTGGCTTGGAGGGGAACTTGCAGGTCCTGGTGTTCACAACAACTTGCTGTCGTTGTGGTCGAGGTATGAATAGCTCAGTCTCAGACCAAAAGTCATTAGATCTACCAAATAATTTAAGGAAATACTATTGGTTACATTTTCTACTAAATATTTTGCCAGATACACTAATTAACAGCAGCAATTACTGCTGTTATTATTATATGATTAGATGGCTTTCAACCAAGAATTACCATAATAATATCAGATTTTATAAATTCATTTTGATTCAGTCTGCTAGTACTTGTCCAAAGTTCTGATCGTACTTTCACATATTGCTTTAAGTATAACAAAACTTAAAACTCGCTAGTATAACAATATGTCAACCTACTTACTGGCATTCAAGTGATCAGTTTTTGGACTTAGGGCTTACATTGAAAATCTATTGAATATATATCTAGTGGCTTAAGTCAAGCCACTTACAAAACACATAGACAATCTCAATTCATTTCTAGAGAAAATGTCTTGTCAAGATGGAAGCTAAACTCACAAACTACAAATTTTAGGAGAGATTCTGATGTATGAGGTTATCATTTTAGCTCTCCAGGTTCTAAATCCTAAGAGCTAAAATAAATGGATATGTGCTCTATGCCTTATTATATTGTGCAGTTCACTCTGAGGAAATTTGATCTTAATTTTCTTGAGCAATATGACATTATTTCTCTGTGCAACAATATCAGAAACCTATATTAATGTAGTATCTTTACCATAGTGAAACATCTCAAGGGCCTTTCCAGCAACAATATAAGACAAAGTATGATAAATGAGTCACATAAGAAGATGATACGTCAAATAACCAAAATGAGGCCTTATTTTATGAGTGTCTTAGAGATAAGTGTGATAGCAAGACAGAGAGTTGTAGGGAGAGAATTCCAGAGCTGCCTAAGGGACTAAGATGCAGCAAACAATGGTGGAGATTTTAAATTTGGAAATGCTTAGAAGGCCGGTGTGAGATGACTGCAGATATTTGGAGAGTTGTGGAGTTTAAGGAAATTACAAACAGGGAAAGGAAAGAGACCATGGAGAAATCTGAAAGCAAGAATGAGACTTCTAAGATCAATAAGTTGTTTGACTTGGCTTGACAGTGCAGCTCATTGGGTACAGGAGTCAAAAATGAACAGCACTTGTGTGTTCAGAAAAGGGCATCAGAGATTTTGATTATCTCAAGTTCACAGAGGTTAGAGTGTGGGAGACCAGCCAGATGTACTTTGAAATAGTCAAATATAAGGTAATGAAGGCATGAATAAAATTCTGCAACAGATGAAATGAGGCAGGACTGAAGGCAGGAAATGCTTAGTGGTGTTAAAAATAGGCAGTCCGTCAGATGGTACAAATATGTGCATTAAAGTTCATTTTGAAATCAAATATGAGTCTAAATTTGCAAGGAGGTTGGTTTAAATTGTTGTTAATCAGGGGGTTGAAGTCACAGAAACATACGTGAAATTAACAAACTGAAACTGAAATGTTACCGATTTATTTCCATGAGCTTGCTATCAGCTTTAGGCATTGCAAGGCACTGTCAGAAGACTAGGTGTCGGTATATTTGATTGTATTCTGACAAAATGGTCATCAACCTGAAATGTTAACTCTTTCCTTGTCCACAGTTATGGCAAATCTGCTGAGATTTTCAAGTATTCATCTTTTATTTCTAATTTTCAGCATTGGCAGTATTTTGCTTTTTTCCTTGTGAATGTTGTGATTGTTAATGCTTTGAATATTACCAGTAATTAGAATGAAATTGATGAAATATTTGTGGATCTTAGATTAATTATGGTAGTGCTGTTTATAAATTGGTCTGAACGGTGAAATGTACTCAAGGGGTTCCTGTTGATATGATCCTTTGGCCATGGTTAGATGCTGCTTTCTTTATTATGCCATGATTATTCTTGATTACTTATGAGCATTAAGGAAAGGAAACACATTAGAAAGTGTGGTTCTATTGATTTCTATACCTGACTATATTAACTTTTCATTCTTAGACATTGAAAAACAGCTAATAATCTGAATAATAGGATATTTTTTTCATATGTTTACAATGTCTTCTCAAATCTCCAAGAATTAGCAACATCAGAATTTGAATTAAACTTGAAATGAATGTGACACAGAGATAATGATATTACATGATCAGATCAAAAATCAGTATACATGTATATATACAAACAAATCAAGATCTCAGTGATTAAACTGACAAAAATGCAAAAACACATATTGAAGAGTTGGATACTCATAATACACTTAAAAGAACTATTACAATGTAAAATATTAGTTCTTTAAAAAGTGAATATGCATAAATAATGCTACAGCTTCTTCTAATACATAGAGACATATTATTCTTTCTTTTCATAACCTCAAGATAAGATAAGATTACTTACAGTGTGGAAACAGGCCCTTCGGCCCAACAAGTCCACACCGACCCTCCAAAGACAACCCACCCAGACCCATTCCCCTACATTTACCCCTTCACCTAACACTACGGGCAATTTAGCATGGTCAATTCACCTAACCTGCACATCTTTGGACTTGGGAGGAAACTGGAGCATCCGGAGGAAACCCACGCAGACACAGGGAGAATGTGCAAACTCCACACAGACAGTTGCCTAAGGCAGGAATTGAACCTGAGTCTCTGGTGCTGTGAGGCAGCAGTGCTAACCACTGTGCCACCGTGCCACCCCACCACCCCAAGGTCTGACCTTATGTTTGCCGTTAATAAGATTGTCTCTTTCTACCCCTATGGTGTTGCCTGACTTTGCCTCATTTCCAGTTAATCTGCTGCTGAACCCTCTAATCTTAGTAATTTAAAATTCCTCTTAACTGGTCTTCCATATTTTAGCCTCTATAAACTCAAGATCATCCAAACATTTGTTGCTTATGTCTTAACTCACACAAAGGCTTGCTCACCTAGTACAGCACTGTTTGCTAACCTACATTGGCTTCAGGTCAGCAATGTCTTGATTTTAAAATGGTTTTTAGATCTCTCCATTTCTTCCACCCTCCATATTAGTACAGTCTCTCAAATCCTTTGAGGTATCTGTACTCCTCTAATTAAGCATCTTGAGCATCCCTGAATTTGATTACTCAACTTTGGTCTTTGTGCTTTCAGTTGTCTCGGTCCTAAGCTTGAGAGTACCTTCCCTATACCTTTCCACCTCATTTTTCTAGCTTACATGCTTTTGTAACATTCTTTCTAATCTACCTCTTTAATCAAGGCTTCGATATTTCAATGTCTCATTATATGGTTCAGTACCATGTTTTGTTTTTTATTGCTCATATGAAGTGTCTTGGGAAATTTAATTATGTTAATCATGTTACATAAGTTGTTTTGTTTTGTAGTTTCAGTTTGAAAAAACCTCTCCACTATAATTTTCAATACATGGGAAACCTGTCTCTCCTCTTCATGTGTGCTAAATCAGCCTGCCACACATGTAAACCCATGCTTTTATTTACAAACCAAAACCATCTTGACACTGAGAAACTCATCTCATTATTTCATTATTTTCTTTTCTTTAATTTTCTGGACTTCTTGTTTAAGAATACCACAATAAAATTATAAATATATAATTCTTAACTTTTTTTCATCTGCTATTCTTACAATTCATCCTTTTAAATTACTGCCATTTCTTTTTGACTAACCCAAAATTCATTTTCAATCCTTTAGGTTAGAGATCCATCAAAAGGCTTCAGTCAGTTGAAAAATAAAATGTTCTCCATGTGCGATTTATCAACCTTGATGCAACTACAGTAAACACCACATAAAATAGCCAGATCTATTATTCGATTAAAGAATGAATTTGGGATTATTTTCAGAACTTTCAGGGAGAACCATAAAGTCTTTCTGAGGTTCATACATTATGTAGAAGGTCTTTTTAAAAATTCATCATGGTCCTATGAAAATAGTATAACTTGATACAGACAAAATCATTCCATTTAAAACTGATGATGAGGAAATGCTGGTGTTGGACTAGGGTGGACAAAGTTAAAAACGACACAGGTTTATTTCGAAATACAAGCTTTCGGAGTGCTGTTCTTTCCCCAGCATAACTGTAACTTAAAGAGAAATTTACATAATAGTCTCAAAACATGATGTTGTTTCTAAGTCACATAAACACATAGGGAAGCTTTGAGTAGGATTCTGATCACACAGAAATGGATTCTTTACAAGGTATTAGAATTCCAGGCAAGACTGCCAAATGCAATGATACAATGTGGTTGGGGATCTGTAACTCTGGTGCTTTAAGTAGACAAAGTTTTAAATCCAGATGCTTTCTAAGAGAATAAAGCCACAAAATTCCATTGTTTTTAACAAACAAACAATTAGTCATTTGATAGTACAGAACTTGAGTCTTGCTGATTAAAGACATTATGTTGAAACATTTTTTTCTTCTCTTAATCAGGACAATTTATAAGAATGCTAATTGAAGGGGAACACCAACTTTAGACTACATGAAAGGAGAGTTCTAATTGTTTAGCAAGTGGACTCTGATTGACAAAGATATCGCCATGGAAAATTAACATATTAATACTGATTGACAGCTGCAAGACTTTGTTTAATCTTTAAATTTGGCAGGCACTGATGCAAGTGTGCTGTACTGCAAGCCTCCCTGACAATCCTAAATTGGTTAGGAAATATGGCCAATATTATCCAATTACAGAATTACATTTAGTGTTGCACACTGTTGCAAGTTTTACAAATGCTGGTTGATTGAGTATGGTCAGTACCTTGCTATTTGATATGATCCACCAGTCCTTGCAGACAAAAACACTGCATCTGTTTCAACTCAATACAATAGTTCAGTCATTCATTGGCTCTAATTTTAAAAAAAATCAAACCCTGACAGTTAACTGTTTATCAGCATTAACAAGTGCATTCTTAGATTAGATTAGATTAGATTTAGATTAGATTACTTACAGTGTGGAAACAGGCCCTTCGACCCAACAAGTCCACACCGCCCCGCCGAAGCGCAACCCACCCATACCCCTACATTTACCCCTTACCTAACACTACGGGCAATTTAGCATGGCCAATTCACCTGACCTGCACATCTTTGGACTGTGGGAGGAAACCGGAGCATACGGAGGAAACCCACGGAGACACGGGGAGAACGTGCAAACTCCACACAGTCAGTCGCCTGAGGCGGGTATTGAACCCAGGTCTCTGGCGCTGTGAGGCAGCAGTGCTAACCACTATGACACCGTGCCGCCCACATGGCATCACCTCTACTTATCAGCATCCTCATCTCATACAGTACATATTTTGATTTTCTTGAAATGATATTCACATGAGTTGATCTGGTGAGTTCAGGGCAAAAATCTTTCTCAAAATATATATTTTCTCAAAAATAAATATTAATACACAAAGTTAGAAAGCAAAATACTAACCTAACATCTGAAATGAATATGAGATGAATGAGGATTAACTGAGAAATGATAGTTGAATACCCTACAGACTGCATGTCAAGTGGCAAATACAATCCAGACAGATGCCACAAATTTCTCAATAGAATCTGAAAAAAACTGCAGATTCTGTAATTTGGTAACAAAAACAGAGATTGCTGAAAAAGCTCAGCAAATCTGACAGCAACTGTGGAGAGAAATCAGAGTAAATGTTTTGGGTCCACAGGACACAAAATGTTAACTCTGATTTCTCTCCACAGCTGCTGCCAGACCTGCTGAGCTATTCCAGCCATCTCTGTTTTTGTGCCACAAATTTCCCAACAGTCCATACAGATGACCACTATGATTATAAAAATCCTTTCTACAGAAGGAATTTAAGTCTCTCTCCTTCACAGAGCTAGTTAGACACAACTGACTGGAACTCGATGCTACCAACGATCCAATGGGTACAATTGTCATCCAAGAGATGCACTTTTCAAATTCTCTTTCAGATCTGCTTACAGACATAGATGTCTTGTCTTCTTTCTCCCTCTGACTCTGCATCTAACTGTTTTGGCTGGGCTGTACTCTTGTATCTAAACACAGGCATGGTACCAGCTCCTGAGTCACACTGCAGCCAACCAGTGTTCAACTCCCAGGTAGCAACACAAATGCTTTTCCTGAGATATCATTCCACTTTGATTGATAAGGCTGCACTCCAGCTTCCAACTGCTGGCACAAACCAACTAACAGCAGTACTTTAGCCACGTGGGGTTGCTGTCCCTGACTCTCCCTTGACTGATTATACCTTTGAATTTCTATTTTGTGAACCTTGAACTGTTTTGAGTAACCTATTGAAAACCTCAAGCCAAGTTCTGCCCTTGTCCCTAGATAGGATCATATACAATAATTTTAGGAACAGCCTGCACTTAAAATTTTCAACTTTCAACTTCAAAGATAAAGAACAGAAAACAATATTATCATAAGAGTTTGAAAGACCATAATTAATCTTCCTATTCTGGACCTTGATATCTGTGCATGTTCAAGTTGTCAAAATAATTTTGTCTTTAATCAGGAATGAAGACTTTATTGTTTTTCCCTATTAAACACCACTCTCAGATTTAGCACTGTTGATGCCCAGAGAAAATGTTTAATGGCAATATTCTTTGATAATCAAGCTGGATTTTAAACTAACTACTATAAGCTTTGATCATAGAGCAAACCTGCACTAATATGTTATAAGATGGAGGAATACTGCTGTGTCATTGTTGGTTGTTCTAACTTAACAGCTGCTGCTATAGGCCACTACAGGAGAAAAATCACATTCTGAGACCCGTTTAGCCAGGCTTTGTCTGACTATAATTGAAATATCTCCACAGAGGCCAGTTTCCCATCACCAAGTCACCCTTTATTTACATGTGCCTAGTATTGACCTTGGACTGGCTTCCTCAGAGCCAGTTGTCAGAGCAGACAGAACTATTGACACTCCTGTTTTTTTTAGATGTCCAGATTTCTTCTTCTGTTTCAAAAGAAGACACATAGTTTGACTGATATGATTGCTTCAAAACCTTTCACATTGCCAACTGTATTATTGATTTAACAAATTTCACCAAATGTGGTTTGAAATCCTTTGATAATTTTAGTTGCATGCTCCCAGTAGTGTACAAGACTGAATACAATTAAAAATTTGAATTATTTAAACACAGTTGACAGTATGTGTTGCTGCAACTAAAGATGATAAAGGACCCAAAGTTGAACTATTAATTCATTTAATTAATCATTTTTGATGTAACAGCCATTTCATAGGATCGGTACCAATCTTATTGGTGTACTATGCAAAGGAGAAGTAAGCTCAATTTAAATAACTAAACACCCATGCAAACCTTATCTGTTATGTCTATAATAATTATGAACACAATGTGCTCTTTTCCCATAGAGAATCAAATCTAAAGAAACACATTTTCAGAGAAAAGCCTAGATTTTCAGGCATCGATGTAATTAATCACAGAAGGTTCAATGTGAGTATAAGGATCAACAGAAGTACATTGAGCTGGTTGCACATTGGTTCTATGGTCAAATTATCATTGTGATTACTCATGCTCCATTTTGATGCAGATAACGTGATGATGGAATTGGGCGATATATTTCAGGTGAATTTTACAGCTAGTTTGATTTAAAGGGAAATGGCAAAATAGGGGGCCATTCTTTTTACAGTCCTTAGTAAGGTTCAAAGATGTTTCAACTTTTTGAAGGCTTTTGCCGTTAAAAAAGCGAGAGAGTTTGGTAGTGACAGACAAAATGAAGTGAGAAGTAATCTGATGTGAAGGCATAAAACAGAGGGAAAGTGAGGACTGCAGATGCTGGAGATCAGAGCTGAAAAATGTGTTGCTGGAAAAGCGCAGCAGGTCAGGCAGCATCCAAGGAGCAGGAGAATCAACATTTCGGGCATAAGCCCTTCTTCAGGATGCTGCCTGACCTGCTGCGCTTTTCCAGCAACACATTTTTCAGCTCCAATCTCCAGCATCTGCAGTCCTTTCTTTCTCCTCATTATTGCTCATATATTGCTACTATATTTCTCATTGCTTATTTGACCAAGCTTTTGGTCACCCACATTATATTTGGCTCAGCATTCATTTTTATTGATTTTGCATCTATGAAAAATATTATTTTTTTAATATAGTAATCGATACTATATAAATGCAAGTTGATGTTTGTTCTTCTTGATGTTATATTTCATGTAATATAACCAAAAAACCTTACATACTGTGATTCAATGTAAGGTCTTGGAGCTGGAGTAGACAATTCTGCCCCTTGAGTCTGATTTTCCATACAATATGACAACGGTTGATCTCATCTTGGCCTCAACTCCACCTTCCTACCTGCTCCCCATAACCCTTTAACCCATTACTAATTGAAAATCTGCCGATCTCCTTCTTAAATTTATTCAGTGCCCTGGCATGCATTGCATTCTGGTGTAATGAATTCCTGCTTTTGATCCTTTGAGGGAAGTAATTCCCCCTAATCTCTGTTTTAAAGCTGCCATCCCTTAGCCTAAAAATATGACCTCTCATTCTAGATAGTCCCACAAGGGGAAGCTGTACATCTACTTTGTCCATCCTCTTTATTATCTTATATAACTCACTTAGATATTCTCTTATTCTTCCAGCAAATAAGTATAAACTGCTGAGTCTCTTAGTAAAACAGCCTTTCATCTCTGGAATTAATAGCAAACCTTCTCTGAATTGCTTCCAATTCACCTAACCTATCCAAATCCATTTGTAAATTTCTTATTACTTCATTGCAACTTAATTTTCCAACTACTTTATTGTCATTTGTAAATTTGACTTTGGTATATTCTGTCTCTGTGTCCAAGTCTTTAATGTAGATTATAAGTATTTGGAGCCCAGGAACTGAACCCATGGCACCCCACGAGTTAAACTTGCCAAACAGAAAAAGACCTATTTATCCTGACTCTGTTTTCTGTTAATTAGCCAAGCCGTTATCCAATCTAATATATTATCCCCTAACCCCTGTCATCTTACCTTGTTTATTAACCTTTTGGGTGACACTGTTTCAAATGCTTTCTGGAAGTCTAGACATACTATATCTACAGGATCCTATTGTCCAGATTGCTTGTTACATCTTTGAAGAACTCTAACAAATTAGTTAAATATGAGAGGAAGTGAGAGGTGTAGATACAGTTCCAATATTAAAAAACATTTGGAGCTACATTGGTCAGAGGGAGGCGAACACGGTGCAGCGAGAATGTAGTTCTTTTTTGAGAATCTGGACCTCCCCAGTATAAACACGGAACAGGCTTCCCTGTTGAATGTGCCTAAGACGGTATAGGAAGTGCAATAATCAATAAAGTATCTCCAGGGGTGGCAAAGCACTGGGGCCAGATGGATTCCCAAGTGATTCTATAAAGAATTCATAAATGTGTTGGTGGAGCCACTCCTGGGGATGTATAGTTATTCATATACACAGGATTGTCTTCCGTCCTCTCTTAGGGAGGCTAATATCTCCCTCATTTTAAAGAAGGGGAAGGACCCCGAAGAATGTGTTTCATACAGACCAATTTCACTGTTGAATGTAGATTTTAAAAGTCTATCCAAGATGCTGGCTCTGAGGTTGGAAAAGGTCTTGCCCCATATTATAAAAGATCAGATGGGTTTTGTTAAGGGCCATAGCTCCTCCAACAATATCAGGAGGATACTGAACATAGTGCAAGTATGCCAGCAAAGATTGATCCCGGATTTGGTGGTCTCCCTAGATGCAGAAAAGGCGTTTGACCGGATAGAATGTCTGTAAATGTTCGGGGTTCTAGAGGGTTTTGGTTTGGGGGATCCTTTGCCAGATGGGTGGCAGCATTGTATAATGATCCGAAGGTGGCAGTCAGTACAAACAGCACTAAGTCAGATAACTTTGATATTGGGAGAGGTAGTCGACAGGGATGTCGTCTTTCACTGCTGTTATGCACTTTAGTGATTGAGCCGTCAGCTGAGGCTATCAGGAGGGATCCTGAAATAGTGGTGCCAAGGGTGGGAATGGGGGAGCTTAAGATCACCCTATATGCTGAAGACATCCTTTTGTTCTTGGCCAATCTGGAGAAATCGGTTCCTTGATTGATTCAAACAATTATTTTATTTGGCAGTTTCTTGGGCTACAGGATCAACTTTACAAAATCGGAAACCATGCCGGTGGGGGGAATTAGTGGAGGTGCTAATCTGAAGGATGGAATGCAGTTCCCGTTTAGATGGTCGTCAAAAGGTTTTTTGTATTTGGGAATTTTTATTACTCCTGCCTTCCACCAGCTGTATAGAGCTAACTATGTACAAATATTGGAGAAGATAAAACAGGATTTGCAGCAGTGGGAGGGGTTACCGTTATCATGGTTAGGCCGAATAGCCCTGATTAAAATGAATGTCCTTCCGCACCTGCTATACCCTATGAGAATGCTCCCATTGTTACTACACAGACGAGTGTTACAGAGGCTCAATGGCTAGCTAGGATCCTTTATTTGGTGACACAGGCGCCCTCTAATTAAATTTATCAAATTGCAGCTCTCGCAGGGTGAGGGAGGGGTGGATCTTCCAGACTTGAAGAAATATAAAATAAGTGCCCTATTAGCATATGTTAGTGACTGGGTACAGGGAAATTCAGAGTCGATTTGGCTTGACGTTGAAGCCTCGCAGTTAAGATGTCCCCGAGTTGATCTATTATCTATGGATAAGGTGAAATCCATGACCGAGCAGTGTAAGAATACAGTGAGAGCCTGGAGGATAATGGGGCAAGACGAGGGCAATTGGTCCAAGACTTCGCTGTTTACCCCGCTGGTTGGAGCCCAAGGATTTAAACCTGGGGCAATGGATTCCGGCTTTAAGTTATAGGAGAATTAGGGAATCTCTTGCCTGGGAGATGTGTTTGAGAGGGAGATTTTGATGTCATTTAGCCAGTTAAGTCAGAAATATGGATTGTCTGATAGGGACCTTTTCCAGTACTTTCAGATAAGGGATTATATACAGAGGAAGACCACGCTCCTGGCTCAGTTTTACAAGTCAGACATGGAGAAAAGAGTACTCCAATGTATGTCTGTTCCTTCAGTCAGTATTTTGTAGCATTTATAGAAAGGTCGTGCCTTAGGGGATGTGGAAGGATTCTGTAGGATGTGGAATCGGGAGCCAGGAGAGGATATCTCACCAGAGGTATGGGAAGATATATAGGGAAATGTAAGGAAAATTTCAGTATGTAACAGAGTGCAGGCCATGCAATTGAAGATCTTACGCAAGGCTCATATGGTGCCAGAGAGACTAGCTAAGTTCAAGAGAGGAGCGTCATCAGGGCGTCCCAAATGTAATATTAGTATAGACACTCTTACACACTGCTACTGGTCATGTTGCAAGATCCAGAGACACTGGAATACTATAATAGGGAGCTAAAGGATACCTGGGGATTGAAGTTAACGTAAATCTGGTATTTCTTCTTCTGAGGTTGCCACATTTTCCCTCTCTGGGGAAATACGGGAAGAGATTGTGTAACATTCTTACCCACTGTGCAAGGAAGAACATTTAATGAATTGGACGTTGGAGAAACCATCAGGTCCTATGGGGTAGCATAGGCTGATGATGGAGCATCTCCCCCAAGATTACCTCACAAGTATGGTGCACCACAAAACATTGCAGTTTTACAAGACGTGACAGCCCTTTCTAAATTATATAAACTTATATTAACTAGAGCCATGGTATAGCTGTGGGAATCAGTATGGGTGCCCATGGAGCCCTGGGAGGGGGAGGCTGGGGGATAAAGAATACAGGTACAATGTCAGGTGCTCCCAGGGATGGAAGCCTCAGTGGAGGTGTGATGAGTGAAATAGAATAAAGTAGTGAGATATAATTTAATTGAAGTTCATTTGAATTCAGTTTAGTTTAATTTTTATTTAATTTGTTTGTAGTTTATTTTAAGTTAAATAGATATGTTTTTTTCTGGTAGAATAGTAGGTCGTTCATTACTAATAGTATTGCGACATGATTTTGTTGGACTGCCTCTATTTTTCTGTTTCTGGGTATTATTCTTTTTATTGTATGTAGATGTTTTGTAAAAGATTTAAAAAGGTCTCTAATAAAAATGTTTCTAAAAAAATCATTTGGATAGGTACATGGATAGGAAAGGTTTAGAGGGATTTGGGCCAAATACAATCAAGTGGGATTAGTTTAGATTGGGAAGTTTGGTTGGCATGGACAATTTGGGCTGAAGGATCTGCTTCCATTCTGCATATGACTATTATTCTACCCTTCACAAAACTATGCTGACTCTGAAAGATTGTGTTTTGATATTCCAAATAACCTGTTAATAGTTCCTTAGGTCTTCTATCAAACAAAATCAGCATTGACATTAGTTAGACCTAACATTCATAACTTAGTGCAAATTCAGCACATAAATGTTTTATGTCAAACAATAACTTTTTCACATAGAATTTATCCAGATAAACTATTAACTATTGAAAGTGGCTTTCATTAAACCTGCCTAATGAGAATTTCTGTTTTCATATTAGAGCTATAAAATCTGATAATTTAAACATTTTCTGATCAATACATATTAGTTGAAGCAAAACACTTGGAGCGTCAATTTACCAATTCTTATTTGAGCAGCTAACAGTAGTCAGAGTGGTACTCCACCATTGTAAATAAGAATATAAGAATGTCAGGAATAGATGCAAGGGTACCTCAGCCCATTGAGCCTGTTCTATCATCCTGCTACTGTATGATAATGGCTGATATTCTACCACAATTTCATCTTCCCATCACTATTCTCATATCCCTTAGTTCCCCAAGCATCCAAAATCTATCAACCTATGTCTTGAATATATTTAATGACTGAGCATCCACAGGTCTCTGATGAAAATTTCAAAGATTTATGACCAATTGAGTGAGAAAATTTCTCCTTTTATAGTCATAAAGTCATACACCACAGAAACAGACTCTTCAGTCCAACCTGTCCATGATGAGCATAATCCCAAACAAAACTACTACCACCTGCTTGCTCCTGGTCTATGTCCCTCCAAACCTTTCCTATTCATGTACTCATCTAAGTGTCTTTTAAATGTGGGGTAAGTCTCCAAATAGCACACACACACACAATCTTTTAGTGCACCTTTTTGACAGGTTCCACCTTTGCCCTGTACAGGACAATGTTGGAGAGATTATCTGGGGAAGGCGAGGGGAGGGGGGGGGTTGTTTAAGGTGCACCCCTATGTGGAACTCCAGGGAAAGTGTGGCGAGAGAGAGAGAGGGCAGAAGGTCAGTTACTTGGGGACGGTGCCTGTTTAATCACTGTAGACAAAAGATGCAATCACTATTGGAAACATGTCTGTGATGGAATGTTTCCATCGGGACCTGGAGATCTCCTTCGGATAATCCAATTTTCGGATAATTGGTATTCGAATAATCGAGGTTCCACTGTACTTCAGAGGAGAAATATAACTAGAAGATGACATCAAACTTCAGATTAGGTCAGATGACCAAAAACTTAGTCAAAGTGTTATCTTTTATGTCATGTCTTGAGAAGTTCATCAAAGGCAATTATCAGATAGGCTTCTTCTCCATCTTTATGTCATACTGTTGCCTTTTCTTTCCTCCCTCTGTTAAATCATATTAGATATTCTTGTAAAATGGCACAAAAACATGGGACTCACTAAACTAAGTATAGTTCCTTACAATATCTGCTGTTCTCAGTCAGTTCCTGCAGTCTTTAGGCAATGTAGGCTTTCTGAAGGCATATTTCCATTGCATTTCAGAATGCTCTCATTTTATGCTGTGTTTATGCCAACATATACTTCAAATGAGTTAATATAGGAAATGTCAGTCTAAGCACTGAGACAGATCTTTGGCAGGGCACAATCCATTTTTCAATGACATAAAAGTGCTGCAAGTCACCAGATGGATGGCTAGACCCATGTCTGCAGGGATCGTTTGTGTTGTCCACCAGATTGCTTCTCTTGATGTCTATCTAAATGGCGTCATCCAATTTAGAGAGATTTGTTCCCTTCACCAAACAGTGGAACAGCAGTAGTAACTTCATCAGCAGTGCTGTTATATAAATGATATGGTTGTGCTGCCAGGAGTTCTATGAAGAAATTGTTGCTTCCGCTGAGTGGAAGCAGAATGTGGGTAGTAACATGGAGTTGTTACCAGCAGGATATGCCATATGGGTAAGATTGAACATTCAACATTAGAGCTTTCCAAACAGTTACTAGTTGTTATCACATTGCTATTTATACCCTAAATAACCACTGTGTTTCCTACCTTATAACTGTCTACACTTCAAAAATGTTTCAGCTGTAAAGCAGTTTGATTACCAAAGGGAATATTAAGCATAGGTAGGAATGTCAAATTGCAGTTAGACCATAAGACCATAAGACATAGGAGCAGAAATTAGGCCATTTAGCCCATCGCGTCTACTCTGCCATTCAGTCATGGCTGATAAGTTTCTCCACCCCATTCTCCCACTTTCTCCCCATAACCTTTGATCCCCTTGTCAATCAAAAACTATCTATCTCTGTCTTAAATATATTCATTGATCTAGCCTCCACAGCCTTCTGTGGAAGTGAATTCCATAAATTCACCACTCTCTGGTTGAAGAAGTTTCTCCTCATCTGCGTTCTAAAGGGTCTTCCTTTTACTGTAAGTCTTTCTTGCTTACGGAAACAACATCCCAACGTCCATTCTATCTAGGCTGTTCAGTATGCTGTAAGTTTCAATTAGAACCTCCCTCATCCTCACCATTGAGTATAGGCCCAGAGTCCTCAAACATTCCTCATAGGTTAAGTCTTTCATTCTTGGGATCATTCTTGTGAACCTCCTCTGGACCCTTTCCAGTGCCAATTCATTCTTCTTGAGGTATGGGGTCCAAAATTGCTCACAATACTCTAAATGTGGTCTGATTGAGCTTTATAAAGCCTCAGAAGTACATCCCACCTTTTCTATTCCAGACCTCTCGAAATAAATCTCACATTGTATTTGCCTTCCTAACTACCAACTCAACCTGCAAGCTTACCTTAAGAGAATCCTGGACGAGGACTATCAGGGTTCTTTAAGATTTCAGAATTTTCTCCCCATTTAGAAAATAGTCCATGCCTTTATTCTTCTGACTAAAGTGCATGACCTCACACTTTCCCAAGTTGTATATAGTCTGCCACTTCTTTGCCTACTCTCCTAACCTGTCTAAATCCTTCTGCAGCCTCCCCACATCCTCAGTACGACCTGCCCCCTCCACCTATCTTTGTATCAACTGCAAAAATAGCCAGAATGCCCTTAGTTGCTTCCTCTACATCATTAATGTATAAAGTGAAAAGTTGTGGTCCCAACACTGAGCATTGAGGAAAACCACTAATCACCAGTTGCCATTCTGAGGAGGACCCTTTTATCCCCACTCTTTGCTTTCTGCCAGATAGCTAAGATTCTATCCATGCTAGCACCTTGCCTCGAACACTATGGACCCTTAGCTAACTCAGTAGCCTTCTGTGTGGCACCTTATTTGGAAGTCCAAGTAGATAACATCCATTGGCTCTCCTTGGTCTAACCTGCTTATTATCTCCTCAAAGAATTCTAGCAGATTTGTCTAGTATGACTTCCCCTTGATGAAAGCATGTTGACTTTGCCACATTTTACCACGCACCTCCAAGTATTCAGAAATTTCATCCTTCTCAATGGACTCCAAAATCTTACCAACGACCGAGGTCAGGCTAATCAGCATTACTCTGCTCTTAAACGGGGGGGGTTACATTAGCTATTTTCCAGTCCTCTGGGACCCTCCCTGACTCCAGTGATTCCTGAAAGATCACTACTAATGCCTCCCTCATCTCCTCAGTTACCTCCTTCAGAACTCTGGAGTGTAGTCCATCTGGTCCGGGTGATTTATCCACCTTTCGACCTTTCAGTTTTTCTAGTACTTTCTCCTTGGTGATGGCCACCACATTCACCTCTGCCTCAGACTCTCTTGAACTTTTAGGATGTTACTCATGTCTTAAACCATGAAGACTGATGCAAAGTACTTTTTAGTTCCTCTTCCATTTCTTTGTTTACCATTACTACATCTCCAGCATCCTTTTCCAGCAGCTATATGTCCATTTTTGCCTCTCTTTTGCCCTTAATATATTTAAAGAAACTCTTGCAATCTTCTTTTATATTACTAGCTAGCTTACCCTCATAGTTAACCTTTCCCTCCTTACTTCTTTTTTTAAGATTGATTTTAGTTGTGCTCTCTTGGTCTTTGTAGGCTTCCCAATTCTCCGGCTTCTAGCTGTCCTTCGCCGATTATACGCTTTCTGTTTTGCTTTTACGCTGTCCCTGGCTTCCCTTGTCAACCATTGTTGCCTTGTACTCCCTTTAGTATGCTTCTTTATCCTGGAAATGAATCTCTGCTGTGTCTCCTGAATTACTCCCAGAAACTCCCACCATTGCTGTTCCACTGTCTTTCCTTTTAGGGTCCTCTCGCAGTCAGTTCTACCCAGCTCCTTCCTCATGCATCTGTAGTTGCCTTTATTCAGCTGTAGTACTGTTACTTCTGATTCCAACTTATCTATAATATCATTACATCTGATTCCAGTTAAAATTAGATTAGCCACGATCTTCTACAATGGGCAAGCAGGCTCAAACGGCTGAGTGGCTTACCATTGTTCCCTGTTTATACGTTTGTACAATTGTTAGTTATGATTCCAGCCTCAAGTGACTATCTGTGTGGAGTTTATGCATTTTCCCCTTGTCTGTGTGGTTTATTCCAGTGCTCTGGTTTCCTCCCGCAGTGCAAAGGTATGAAGGTGAGGTGATTGGCTGTGCTAAATTGTCCGTAGTGTCCAGGGATGTGCAGACTAGATGGATTAACCATGAGAAATGCAGGGATAGAGTGGTCTGGGTGGAATGCTCCGGAGGGTCGGGGTTGACACAATAGGCTGAATAGACTGCTTCCACACTGTATGGATTCTATCATTCTACAAAATGATGAGACAGTCCCGGTGTTGGATTGGGGTGGACAAAGTTAAAAATCACACAACACCAGATTATAGTCCAACAGGTTTATTTGGAAGTATTAGTTTTTGGAGCGTTGCTCCTTCCTTGGTTAGCTAGTGGGGCAGGATCATTGAACACAGAATTTATAGCAAAACTTTATTGAACAAACCTAGATCACCGTTAAGTCTTTCATCTTTTAGAATGGGTTGCAGGTTTTGATTCATTAATATGTAAATCCCAGAACTTCTTCAATTCACATTTGTGATATAACTTAAGGTTTTATGAAAAAAGGA
This sequence comes from Chiloscyllium plagiosum, assembly GCF_037043375.1. Lineage (NCBI taxonomy): Eukaryota > Metazoa > Chordata > Chondrichthyes > Orectolobiformes > Hemiscylliidae > Chiloscyllium > Chiloscyllium plagiosum. The sequence continues at coordinate 66,538,923 of NW_028270143.1, read as the reverse complement.
GACATCTCAGCTCAGACATTGTGACTTGCAAGAAGTTTTGGAGTATTAATGAATTGAAACCTGCAACTCATTCTAAAAGATGAAAGACTTAACAGCAATCTAGGTTTGTTCAATATATCGTATCAGTTGCATGACACTATGATCTTGTGCTATAAATACTGTGTCTTATGATCCTGACCCACTAGCTACCCGATGAAGGAGCAGCGCTCCAAAAGCTAGTACTTCCAAATACACAGTAAACCTGTTGGACTATAACCTGGTGCTGTGTGATTTTTAACGTAATTCTATGAAATGTCAGTCTTTCTTTATTTTTCCTTCCAGATTACATAGCACCATTTTCCAAGGAACTCAATTCTTTCTACTTCAAGTAAATCAAGATTTTGATCATTAGATTTTATCAGTTTCCACTAGAGTAATACTAAAGCTCCACGGTGGAAAAGGGAAGATGCTTTGAACCAATTTACTGGATGTTTTGTCAAATTGGCGCAAACAGCACTGATTTCTCTTCAGTACATGATTGATCTGTCTGGCTACCTCTGCCATGAATTACTTGGTGATTTTCCTTTCAGGCGCTCTATAATTAGACACAGATTTTAAAAGATTGCTGGCTCATAGCAATACATTTATTATTTCTAAGTTCCATTTGTATATTTCTTTGAGTTTACCTTTTACTTGCATATTTACATACTCCGCTGGTTAAGTAAACCATTCACTTTGAGTTCAAAGCTTTTATTATTTACATTTTTTTGATTTGATCACGGGATATGGGTGTTGATGGCTGGGCCAGCATTTACTTCCCCTCCTTAATTACCCAAACAGCAGTTCAGATTCAACAACATTACTGTGGATCTGGAATCACAGGTCGGCCAGACCAATTTGGATATTAGAGTTCCTTCCCTAAAGGACATTATTGATCCAGATGAGTTTTTATGACAATTGGCCATGGTTACACAGTCACCTTTAGGCTAGTTATTTAATTCCAGATTTTTCAAAGTTGAATTAAAATTTCGCCACTTGTTGTAGTGAGATTCAATCTTTTGTTCCCAAAGCGTTAGCATGGGCTTTGGATTAGTAGTCCAGTGACATTACCATACACCACTTACAGGATGAGTATTGAGCTTTATGCAAAATCCTTTGCCAAGTTAGAACTGGATTCTTTGATTCCCCTTGAATCTGAGTTCCACTTTCTGGAAGGAATTCCGGTGAGCAAGCACTCACTTGTGTACAGCCATCAATTTTCATCTTCAGTTAACTGATTGAAGTCCTCCTCTACAGGACTTGCCCTAGATTTGTATTAGACCTTGGTCTTTTTCCAAATTGCATTTTCTTTTCTTCACTCATGAACCACAGTACGTACACACCTCCCTGCCGCTGCGTACTTCTTCCCCATGTCTCTAAAATATACACAGCACAGCCTCTAAACTGGTAACTACGAGGGAAAGATCATGTGCTGTTGAGTCTTCAACTTCACCGTTTTCTTCCTTCTCCACTGATGAGAAAGGTTCTAGATCTTGCATTTCTGACATACAAAAAGGATAAAGATTGATTGCAGTGAAAGGGAGAGGAGAATATAAGGAGCGGTGGGGAGAGCATGTTAATGCATGTAGATAAATCAGTTCCACCGGCTGCTTCTTTTATATATATATCACTTTAGAATCATGGAGGTCTATCGCAGAGAAAAAGGCCCTTTGACCCATCAAGTCTGCCAGTCAAAAGCAGCCACCTAACTATTCAAATCTCATTTTCCAGCACTTGGCCAATATCCTTGAATCTAGATTACAGTGGTGCTGGAAAAGCACAGCAGGTCAGGCAGCATCTGAGGAGCAGGAAAATCGACGTTTTGGGCAAAAGCCCTTCATCAGGAATAGAGGCAGGGTGCCTGCAGAGTGGAGAGATCACACTGCCTCTATTTTCCTGCTCCTCGGATACTGCCTGACCTGCTGTGCTTTTCCAGCACCACTCTAATCTAGACTCTGGTTTCCAGCATCTGCAGTCCTTGTTTTTACTCAATAGCCTTGAATGCCTTGGCAATGCAAGTGGACGTCTAAATGCTTCTGAAATGTTACTCACTGTAAAGGAGTGAGTTCTAGACTTCCACCACCCTCTGGATGAAACATGTTTCCTCAAATTTGTTCTAAACCTCCTGTCTCTTCCCTTAGATCAATGACCCTTAATATTGATCCCTCCACATAAGGGAAAATGTTTTTCCTGTTGTGCCTGTCTTTGCCCCTCATAATATTATACATCTCAGTCATGTTCTTGCTCAATCTCCTCTCCTCCAAGGAAAACAAAACAATCTCTGTCTATCCATCTTTCTTCAGCATTTCAAGGCAGGCAATATCCTGGTAAATTTCCTCTGCACCCACTCCAGTGCAATCATATGCCTTCTATAACGTGGATTCCAGACCAGCACACAATATTCTAGTTGTGATCTCACCAACGTTTTATATAGTTCCAGCATAACATCTCTGCTCTTAAACTGTACGGCTCGGCTCTTAAAGGCAAGTATCCCTTCTGCCTTCTTAAGTGCATAATCGAACTGTCCTGCTAATTTAATGGACCAGGCATATATACACCAAGGTCTTTTTCATCCTTGGTGATCCCCAGGGTTCTACCATTCACCACGTATATTTGTGTGTTGTTTGTCCTGTGCTGTGTATTGAGATTAAATTCCATTTGCCACTGATCAACCCACCTGACCAGCCCATCCATATCCTTCTGTGGGCGGCATGTTGCACAGTGGTTAGCACTGCTGCCTCACAGCGCCAGAGACCCGGGTTCAATTCCCGCCTCAGGCGACTGACTGTGTGGAGTTTGCACATTCTCCCCGTGTCTGTGTGGGTTTCCTCCAGGTGCTTCGGGTTCCTCCCACAGTCCAAAGATGTGCAGGTCAGGTGAATTGGCCATGCTAAATTGTCCGTAGTGTTAGGTAAGGGGTAAATGTAGGGGTATGGGTGGTTTGCGCTTTGGCGGGTCGGTGTGGACTTGTTGGGCTGAAGGGCCTTTTTCCACACTGTAAAGTAACCTAATCTAATCTAATCTAAGAATATCCTCCTCACTATCTACAACTCATAGAGTCATAAAGTCATACAGCATGCAAACAGGTTCTTTGATCCAACTTCTCCATGCCAACCAGGTTTCCTAAACTGATCTGGTCCCATTTTTTTGCATTTGGCCCATTTCCCTCTAAACCTTTTCTATCCATGTACCTGTCCAAATATCTTTTAAATGTTGTAATTGTACCTGCCTCTAACACTTCCTCTGGCAGCTCATTCCATATGCACTTCACTCTCTGTGTGAGAAAAAGTTGCCCCTCAAGACCCTTTTAAATATTTCACCTGTCATCTTTAACCTATGGCCTCTAGTTTTGGACTCCTATATCCTGGAGAAAAGACCTTGGCTATTCACCTTATCCATGTCCCTAGGATTTTTTAAACATCTATAAGGTCAGCCTTTATCTTCCTACAATCCAGAAATAAAGTCTCAGCCTATCCAACCTCTTCTTTTAATTCAAACCTTCCAGTCTCTGTAACATTTTTATAAATCTTTCCAGTTTAATAACACCCTTCTGATAGCAGACCAATCAGAAGTGTAGATAGTACTCCAAATGTAACCTTAGCAAGGTCTTGTACAGTTTTTTTTAGATTAGAATCCCTACAGTGGCCCAACATGTCCACACCGACCCTCCAAAGAGTGCCCCAGCCAGACCCATTTTTCTAACCTATATTTACCTCTGACTAATGCACGTTACTCGATGGGCAATTTAGCTTGACCAATTCATCTGACCTTGCACATCTTTGAATTGGGGGAGGAAACCGGAGCACCCGGAGGAAACCAACACAGACATGGGGAGGATGTGCAAACTCCACACAGACAGTCTGTTTGTCTGGCGCTGTGAGGCAGCAGTGTTAACCACTGGTCTACCATGCTGCCCATGTAATATGAAGTTCCATATCCTGTACTCAAAGCTCTGACCAATTAAGGCAAGTGTGTCAAACACTTTCTTCTCACTCTCTCTACCCATGATGCCACTTTCAAGGAACTATGTACCTGCACCCCCAGGACTCTGTTCGACAACACTCCCCACGACCCTACCATTAACTGTGCAAGCCCTGCCTGATTTGTCTTACGAAAGTGCAGCATCTTGTATTTATCTGAATTAAACTCCATCTGCAATTCCTCAGCCCACTGGCCCAGTCCATTAAGGTCCGGTTGTACTCGTAAGATAACCTTCTTCACTATCCCCTATACCGCCAACTTTGGTGTCATCCACAAACTTACTCACCATGACTCCAATATTCTCATCCAATTTACTCTACCAATTTATGAATCATCCATGAACTTACTGATCAACTCTCCTACATTCAAGTCTTAATTATTCATGTATCCACAAATATCTAGGGCCTCAACATTGATTCCGAAAGACTCCATTGGAAATAGGATTCTAGTCACAAAAACAGCCTTAAATCATCAACTTCTACTTTTCTACCACTCAACCATTGTGAATCCAATTTGATATATTTTTTTGAATCCCGTGGTCTCTTACCTCCACAATTGTATATTGTGTTGTTTTGTGCCTCAGATCTTAACTCCCTCCAAATTTTGTACAAAAGTAATTAAAGTATGCTACAGCAGATATCATGCTGGAGATGAAATCTCTAAACCATTAGGAATCTACTAGCTAGCCTAGTCAATGGTGCCCATGTAAAACAAACAGGTTCAGCCAAATCAACTTTTTATATGGTTCCAGCATAACCAGCATTCTCTGAATAGTCTGTTCCACTATGCCTTCCTTTCTTCTGTAAGAGGGAAGAACTTAACTGAATCCAGCTTTCTGAGCATACTGGGAGATGGGGAGCATAGAATTCAGAAAAAATGTGAGTATGGTGCACCCATAGCTTAGGGCCCTGACAGATATCTTTGTAGCATCCTTAAACATATGTGAGGGGGCGGAGGACTGGAGGGTTGCTGTACAAGAAGGGTAGTAGGGATATTCCGGGTAACTACAGACCAGTGAGCCTGACGTCAGTGGTGGGAAAGTTGCTGGAGAAGGTACTGAGGGATAGGATCTATTTATATTTAGAAAAGAATGGGCTTAGCAGTGATAGGCAACATGGTTTTGTGCAGGGGAGATCGTGCCTTACCAACTTAATAGAATTCTTCGAAGAAGTGGCCAAGTTGATAGATGAAGGAAGGGCTGTTGATGTCATATACATGGACTTTAGTAAGGCATTTGATAAGGTTCCCCATGGTAGACTAATGGAGAAAGTGAAGTCACATGGTGTTCAGGGTGTTCTAACTAGGTAGATAAAGAACTGGTTGAGCAACAGGATACAGAACCTAGTAGTTGAAGTGAGTTTCTTGAAATGGAGAAAGGTGACCAGTGGTGTTCCACAGGGGTCAGTGTTGAGGCCACTGTTGTTTGTAATATACATAAATATCTGGAAGAGGGCAAGTTTGCAGGTGACACGAAGATTGGTGGAGTAGCAGAAAGCATAAAGGACTGTCAGAGAATGCAGGAGGATATAGATAGACTGGAGAGTTGGGCGGAAAAGTGGCAAATGATTTCAATCCAGACAAATGTGGGGTGATGTATTTAGGCAAGACTAATTCTAGAGCGAATTATATAATGAATGGAAGAGCCTTGGGGAAAGTTGATGGGCAGAGAGATCTGGGCGTCAGGTCCATTGTACCCTGAAGATTGCTGCACAGGTGGATAGAGTGGTCAAGAAGGCATATAGTATGCTTGCCTTCATTGGACGGGGTATTGAGTATAAGAGCTGGCAAGCCATGTTAAAATTGTACAAGAAATTGGTTCAGCCGCATTTAGAATACTGTGTATAGTTCTGGTCACCAAAAGGGTGTGGACACTTTGGAGAGGGTGCAGAGAAGGTTTACGAGGATGTTGCCTGGTATGGAAGGTGCTAGCTATGAAGAAAGATTGAGTTAGGTTTATTTTCATTAGAAAAAAGGAGATTGAGGGGGGGACCTGATTGAGGTTTACAAAATCATGAAGGGTATAGACAGGATGGATAGTGACAAGCTTTTTCCCAGGGTGAAGGATTCAATAACGAGAGGTCACGCTTTAAAGGTGAGAAGTGGAAAGTTTAAGGGGGATAGACGTGGCAAATACTTCACACAGAGGGTGGAGGGCGTTTGGAATGTGTTGCCAGCAGAGGTGGTAGAGGTAGGCATGGTAGATTCATTTAAGATGCGTCTGAACAAATGCATGAGTAGGTGGGGAGCAGAGGGATACAGATGCTTAGGAATTGACTGACAGGTTTAGAAAGTACATTTGGATCGGCTCAGGCTTGGAGGGCCGAAGGGGCTGTTCCTAGGCTGTAAACTTTCTTTGTTCTTTGTTCCCATCACTTACCCAGCTCCCTGCAATTCAATCCAGGATGTGGAAGTTTGAAGATGGACATTCCACCCTGATATTAATTAATGTTAATTAGTTATTTTGAATAGATATTTAATATGAATTTTAGGGGCCTTATTTTGCTACCGCAGGCAGAATGCCAGAGGAATAGGGCACTATGGCATGTAGTGAAGCCACCAGGTATAGGCTGGTAGCCTCTTGGTGGCTTTTCGACAGAGGTCTCTCCTTTCAGGCACACTGTGCCACCTGGAGGGCACTACATCCCAGTTCCTAATCACTGCCCCTGCCTCACTCATGTTGTCTTCCTGACTGGTCCCTTTTTTACATGATGTAATGTCTTGAGATGCTGGGCCGATTTGATGTTTGTTGGTTCTGGCTGGTTGCAATACTAGTAGTTGATTGCTTTTGGTGGCACTGCTGCAACAGAAGAACTGTCAGGCCTCTGATTGGCCTTCAAAAGATGGAAGCAACTATTGCCATTTAGCTACATCAGAGTTTCTGGAAACAGCTGCTGCTCAATATGTGTAACCTGTGAGTTGTGAGCATGAGACTTGCAATAGTTTGGGATATGAGGGTGAGATAAAGCATATGAATTTTGAAATTGATCATTGATTAACAGAACTTTGGGAGATGGGTAATGAGCATACAATGAATTGAGGAGTGAATGCATCCAATGGTGCAGTTGCCAAGATGTGCAACTGACCCTTGACAACTCACGCCAGATTGCTGAATGTCTTTTTACACTGCAACTTTTTCCTTGGAGCAATGATCCTGGCAAAGACTTCTTCCAAAAAATCAGATCATAGATCATCACTTCACTTGCTATTCAGCTGTTGATACTTCACTCACACCATTTGACACTTTTTGATCACCTGCAGAGATTTGTTTTTCAGCCAGTTGACATTCTTAATTACCTGGATTATTTTACCATTATTTCTCTGCATAAAATTTCTGTGCCCATGTGCTTCCCTCCACTCCACCTAATGAAGGAGCTGGGCTCTGAAAGCTTGTGATTTCAAGTAAACCTGTTGGACTATAACCTGGTATCATGAAATGTCTGACTAAAACCTTCAAACTGGTGTCAAAAAACCTTGGTGATTGCTCTTTTCTATGTTTAGTATCACAAGCTAGTTTTACTTTCAGAAAAAAATCCCATCCCTTCTTCAAACAACAATGCATCACCTATATAGGAGGTACAGACTATCTTTCAAGTAGTGCTAGCCACTCTAACATCAGACTTCTTAAATGAACAGCAAGGGGTATATTGTTAACACGCAGCAATCATTTAAAAGCACTGGCAACACAAATTTAATGTAACAAAGAACAATGAGGTTAAATCACAAGTAATTCCATCAATATGCATATATTATAATATACTTATTAATTCTATTAGTAGTTTAAATTTGATCAGTATCTGTTCTTAAGATAGAATGACAGTCATTGCTTGCGCTTTTCTTGTCAAAAGCCAAAAGACTTCATATTTACCCAGAAATCCATTTGTGCTTAGTAGGCTCGAGTGTTATAAAACTAGCTGGCTTTTCAAAAACGTATTCTCAAAGTCTTCAGTTATTACAAGGAACAGAGCCATTTGGCAGGCTGTTTAAAAATGTAACTAAAATAAACGATTGCTGCCAAAGAAGCTGAAAAATATGTTAGGGGAATCAATTAATACACAGCCATTTGTCAAACTGATATCTTATTATTGATATATGGAGATGAGATTTCACATTTATAGATCTGAACATGCAGTGATGCTACTCAAAGAAGATTTCTCTCACCATCTTGGCAGATGATCTTCCCTCAGCTAATGCCATTGAAAACATATTAATTGATCAATCATCCCAATACGGTCTGTGTGCAAAACAGCTCCTACATTTGCTTACATAACAATAGTCACAACTCTTCAAAGTAATTGGTGGCATGTAAGTGTAAGTCTTATTTTGAGTGCAGGAGTGGTAAGAAGTGCTCGGTGACACCAAGGTGGCAATCAATCAAACTACCAAGACACTAGCAAAACTAACATTATAGGATATCATAAGGAAAACCATCCAGTCACTGGAGTTGTACCTGACACAAATGAGGATGGTCATGAAAACCTGGAAGATGTATTTTAAATGTAAACTCATTCTTTTCAAGTTCTCCCCATCAAAATCCTATAAGTGGACAGTGACCAGAAAACCTAGCTCACCCAGATATATCAAAATCCTGAGTGAATGCTGTGCAGCCGACAATGAAGGTCTTAACTCCTGATGCCCTGAAATTCCTCACCATCTTTAGTCATGTGTAATGGAGAACCACTGATTGCCTCAAAACTGCAGCTCCAACAACACACAAGAAACTCAACACCACTTAGGTCAGAATATTCAGAAAAAATTGAAAGCCTGAGGACTGGGAAAAATTTAGAATTGAGCAAAGGAGAACCAAGAAACTGATAAAGAAGAAGAAAAGACATTAAATGAATTCAAGGTAACAAGGAAAGAAAAGGCAGACTTTGAAAGCATCTTTAGGTATGTGATAAGAAAAAGATTAGCTAGGACAAATGTGGGGCTATTTTAGGTGGACATCGGAGAATATACAATGGAGAACAGGGAAATGGCAAAGAAACTACACAATTGCTTTGTCAGTTTTCATAGAAAAATACACAGAGTATCTTCCAGAAATACTATATGACCAAGACCTATGAAACTGAGGAACTGAAAAACAATTGAGATGTAGTACTTGCAAACTAGATTGAAAGTTGATAAATCCTCTAGACCAGATGAGCTACATCCCAGTGTATTGAAAAAGTCATTATCGATGTGGATGTATTAGTGGTTACCTTTCAAAATTCAATAGATTTTAGTAAGGTTTCTCCATTATATAAGGAGGGAGAAAGAGGGAAAATGGAGAACTATAGACCTCTTACTTTGATGTCAGTAGGGGGATAAATTTTGAATCTATTATAAAGGGTACAATAACTGAACACTTACAAAAAATTGGGCAGTCAACATGAATATGAAAAGGAAGTAATGTTTAACAAACCTATTGGAATTCATTTTCAGGATATTAGTTATAACATAGTTAAAGGACACCAGCTTTTATAAGGTATCATACAAGTCGTTAATAAATAAAATTAGAGCATGTAGGATTGGTGGTGCAATGTACTGCAATAGATTGAGAATAGGAATAAACAGATCATTCTCTGGATGGCAGGCTGGTACTAGTGAGGTGCTGCCAAGCTATTCTTTACAATCTTTATAAATGATTTAGCTGCGGGGACAAATTGTATTCTTTCCAAATTTGCTGATGACACAACACTAGGTGGGAATGTAAGTTGTGAGGAGGATGCAAGGAGACTTTAAGAGAATCTGCGCAGACTAAATGCATGGGTGAAACAATAGCAGATAGAATTTAAGATGAATAAGTGTGAAGTTAACTACTTTGGTAGAAAAAAACAAGAAGACAGAATATTTCTTAAAAGGTGAAAGGTTAGGTTGTGTTGGTGCAACAATAAAAATGTCTAGTTGCAATTATATAAAGCCTTGGAGAAACCATGAAATATTGTGTACAGTCTGGTCGCCCTATCTTGTCGAAGAGAAAGAACAATGGAAATTCACCAAATCACTACATGCGATTGCTGTATGAGGAGTGATTAAAGAAACTTTTTATTCATTCAAGGAATGTGGTATCACAAAATAGACCAACATTTATTTCTGTCATATAAGGGCTTTAAGATCCTGGAGAATGATGTCGCAGAGCTCCTCCACACATTACACTAATCGTGTGAGAGAAATTGACGAGATTTGAGGCAAGAAACACATGTAGATAATAGTTTCTTAACAATGTAGCAGAAAGTTTAGAATGTATAACTCAGAATACATTGTATATTTGTATACAATGTAAATATGGAATAAACAGTTCTAAGAAATTCCAAGCCGTAAGACAGTTACTGACTTTGCCTACTCAGCCAGTCTGCCTTGAACTTAAAGCTCTTGGTGTGGGCAGAAAACAACATGACAGAAGCATTTGCCACATTCTCCCTTGAGCATATGGTGATGAATTGTTTTTTTTTTGACCACTGCGGTCCATGTGGTGTAGTTGCAGTCACAGAGTAGGTACATTAGCAAGGAGGGAGTTCCAGGAATTTCTCTCAGAGGTAGTGAGGAAACAGCAATATAATGCCAATTCAGGGTGGTATAGGGCTTGGAAGGGATCTTGCAATGCTTTTTTTAAATCTTTCTAGTTTTTACAGGTTACACTGTTGGAAGCTGCTATCAAAGGAGCTTTGATGAGTTGCTGTAATGTATCTTGTAGACAGTACATATTATTGCCACTCAGACCTGCTGAGTTTCTTCAGCACTTTGAAATTTAGTTTCAGATCTCCAGCATCTGCAGTACTTTGATATTACTTATACGCTGGTCCAGTTCAATTTCTGTCAATGCAAGTCCCCAGGATGTTGTTACCAGGGGGATTCAGCAATGACAATGTCATTGAATGTCAAGGATGATGATTGGATTTTCCCTTGTTGGAGATGGTCCTTGCATTGCACTTCTGTGGCCTGTGTTCTCTAGAGTTTCAACAAATGAGTGGTGATCTCATTGAAACTTACAAAATGCTTACAGTGCATGAGAGGGTGGATATAAAGAGGAAATTTATCCTGGCTGGTGAATTTAGAAACAGAGGCCATAATCGCAGAATAAAGTGTAAGCCATTTCAGACTGAATTGAGGATGGATGTCAAACACTAAGAGTGATGAGCGTTTAGAATTCACTACCCCAGAGGTTTGTGAAAGCTCAATCATCGAAAATGTTCAAGTCAGAGTTGAGAATAAAATATTCCAAATGGCTAATGAGTCTTCAAATTGTAAAACTCTGTCAAAGGGAACAGAACCAGATTGCGACAAATGTGAGCTGAACATTTACTGGAATTTGGTAAGGCTTCCTGACTGGGCAGACCTATTCTCTTTATGAGTGCTTGAATAAAATAATCTTTGCTTGCTTTAATCCTGCAATCTTGAAAGCAGCCATTTTACCACAACAATTGGCAAAGTTGGGAAGATTCCTAGAGCTCAAATAATGGATCAAACATAGACATTAATAGATGGCTGGGCACATTAACGTTACCACCCATTACATAGAGAGTTAAATGTTCAGAATGCAAAGGTAGTAAGCTGATTCGGGATCCAAATCAAGGAACAGGTCTGTGAGTGAAGTTACTGTAGACCGTGTCAATCATGGATCAAGTTTTCTCTGGTAAATAAGTATTGTTTGCAGGTATTGTGAACAATGTATTATTCTTAGTGCATATCAGATGAATTAAAGAATGGCTACAGGGTAAAATGGCAGAGGTTATTTCCTGCTGGAATTAAAAAAGCAGTCAACAATTCTTCAGATAAATAATGCATTACCTATATGGTAAACCAGAGAAATTAAAAGAACAACCATAGGGTAAAACAGGGGAGCTGGTAGATTGCTAAAGTTAAAAAAAAAATTCATGGGTTCCTTAGATAAACAAGATATCGTTTCTGGAGCAAACCAGGAGAATTAAATGATGGGACAAAAAGTGAGAGAATTCGTGGACTGGAATCTTCAGTCATGAAGGACCAAGAGCTAATGTGGGGATTCAAAGGATTACTGACTAGATTTTTTATGGACAAGGGAACAATGGTTTTGGCAATTTGTCTAAGGAGTGCTGGGACCCAACATATACCTCTGTTAGACGTAAGGAATATTGTAAGAAACAAACAGAATAAGAAAGGAAGATTCAAGTGTAATTAGTTGTAAAACACAGGGATATAGCCAGAGGAGAGAAGGAGAAAGAAATGTGACCCCTATCAGGTATTGCACAAGGGAATTTGGTCCCATGCAAACATAATGAATAAACAGAGGTAATCAAAGGGTTTACCAGAAATAATAATAGATTACATTGGTCCCCAGAAGTAGTGAGGGAGGTGGTTTACAAATATTTAGAATCGGTTAGATGGAGGACCAAAATTCTCAAACAACAACCAATGACTGCCCACCACAAAGAAATTTTTGCATGTTACAGGAGTGTTGAGACAAATCAGTTGGAGCTAGGCAGAGTGTAGTCTAGCTACTGCAGATAGAGAACATGATGGTCCCTGTCCATGACTATGTGTATCCTAACAATGAGGCGACAACATTAGGGATCAAAATCTTTAGCAGAAAAGAGACACTAATGGACCCCAAAGGAAACAAGTCATTTGGTCAGCTACAAGAAAAGAAAACAATACATTTTACAAGAGTCTCATGCTTATAGTCATAACACAGTCCTGGTAGTGGTAGTCAAATCCATGCTCAAGACTGATTAAAAGACGGAGTGTACAGTCTGGTATATGCCCCATTCCCTAGAGTATGGGCCAAGTAGAATTAGATTACAGGAAGGCAGAAATAGATCCAATGGGGATTCCCAGTGAAGAGCACTGAGTTCACTGGCAGAACCTGATCAGACCAGAAGCAGTGGCTAAGCAAATTATCAAAGAATTATGGAGCGAGGGTCAAGGGACGACTTCCAAACAAATACACAAGAGGCCAGTCCTGAAACCAAATGGAACATATTGATTGACAATTGATTATATGCTTTTGGTATGATCCCAGCTGATGTCATTATTGGAAATTCAAAACTCAGATTGAAATCTATCTTGCCAGATCTTATTCTGTTCTATTTTGGTATAAACGAGTTGTCTTTTAATGAAACACAAGCACACAATGTTGCACATTTGGTTTTAACAATATTAAGTGTATTCAGCAAAATAATGAAGATAAAATAAACCAGACTCTTTCCTCATCTTATAAACTTAAAGACTGGAAACACATGATTAATACTTAATTCCATTATTACGGAAATACTCCTTTATAGATCCCAAAAATATCCTGTTACAATATCCAAAAGCACCTGTGAGTGTGAGTACTCATACCAGAAAACAATTGTTTTTTTCTAACAACTCAGTGTAGATGAACAGAGAGATCTCGATGCCCAGGTGCATAAATCACTATATGTTGCCACCCAGGTTGATAGGGTTGTTAAGAAGGCATATGGTGTGTTGGCATTTATTGGTAAGGGGGATTGAGTTTCGGAGCAATGAGGTCATGCTTCAGCTGTACAAGACACTGGTAAGGCCGCACCTGGAGTATTGCATGCAGTTCTGGTCAACACATTATAGGAAGGATGTGGGAGCTTTGGAAAGGGTTCAAGCGAGATTTACTAGGGTGTTGCCTGGTGTGGAAGGAAGGTCTTATGAGGAAAGGCTGAGGGAACTGAGGCTGTTTTCATTCGAGAGAAGAAGGTTGAGAGGTGACTTAATTGAGACATATAAGATAATCAGAGGGTTAGATAGGGTGGACAGTGAAAGCCTTTTTTCTTGGATGGTGAAGGCTGACACGAGGGGACATAGCTTTAAATTGAGGGGTGATAGATTTAGGATAGATATCAGGGGCAGTTTCTTTGCTCAGAGAGTAGTAGGGGCATGGAACGGCCTGCCTGCAGCAGTAGTAGACTCGCCGATGTTAAGGGCATTTAAATGAGCATTGGACATATATATGGATAATAATGGAATGGTGTTGGTCAGATGGGCATCAGATTAATTTCACAGGTTGGCGCAACATCGAGGGCCAAAGGGCCTGTACTGCTGTAACATTCTATGTTCTACATCCAACATCATCCAAGACCTCTGCAGAATGGTCCCAAACCGAAACTAAATCATTCTTTTTTCCCAATGCTATGTTATGGACCCCCTCCAACATAAAAAAATAATTCCAAGTTCAGAAGTTTCCTCCTGAAACCTGTTTAACATGTTGCTCTGTTTACCTTGCTCGGTTATAAACTGTCCTATGTAAACAGAAGAGTTCAGAAAAGATTTACAAGAATGTTGCCAGGGTTGAAGGATTTGAGCTATAGGCAGAGGCTGAACAGGCTGGGGCTGTTTTCCCTGGAGCATCGGAGGCTGAGGTGTGACCTTATAGAGGTTTACAAAATTATGAGGGGCATGGATAGGATAACGTCTTTTCCCTGGGTCGGGGAATCCAGAACCAGAGGGTATAGGTTTAGGGTAAGAGGGGAAAGATATAAAAGAGACCTACTGGGCAACTTTTTCACGCAGACGGTGGTACGTGTATGGAATGAGCTGCCAGAGGAAGTGGTAGAGGCTGGTACAATTGCAACATTTAAGAGGCATTTGGATGGGTATATGAATAGGAAGGGTTTGGAGGGATATGGGCCGGGTGCTTGCAGGTGGGACTAGATTGGGTTGGGATATCTGGTTGGCATGGACCGAAGGGTCTGTTTCCATGCTGTACATTTCTATGACTCTATAACTACCTCTCTCAAGTTATTTTAAATAATTTACCATGGCTACAGAAATCCTTGCAAGTTAATTATTAAACCTGTGGGAGAGCCTAAGGATCGACTTTATGGGTTTCTACCCAATAGGTGGGGAGAAACATATTGTCTGGTGATTATAAATCACTTTTCCAATGAGCGTAAGTGTTTCCGAGACAACTGTTTCGTCTTGACTTTTGTAAAAATCCTGACAGAAGAAGTGAAACCGACATAGAGCAAGTAATTCCAAATTGACTCAGACCAAGGCACTCATTTCAAGGGAAAATAATAAAGAAAGTATGCCAGTTGCTAGGAATAAAGCAAAGGGTCATTATACCACACTACCCCAGAGTTCAGGCATGGTAGAACAAATGATCCAAATGCTAAAATCTGCCATAGCAAAGGCCATAGAATACACAGAGAGAGGTGGGGTGGATATTCTACCTGCAATATTAATGCAACAAACAGCAATCCTGTGTTCAATGACGGGCCTAACACTGTTTGAACTAAGGACTGGTAGAACTATGCACCTCCAGGAGGGAATTGCCTCAGGTAGTAAAGATACAGGTTCACTGAGAGATAGAGTTAGACCACATATGGTGACATTAAGTGAGCAATCAAAATAGTTGAATAACCTAAGAGAAATGCCATTTGCAGCTCAGGGCACAGAAAATGCTCTAATGACCAAGCAGGTCCAAAGGGAAAAATATGAAGGAAAGGTTAAACCTTTGAGGTCAGCCATCATCAAAATCACTGACTCCCAGAGCAAAGGAAGAGCATGTGGCATGTTGGCTCAGGATCTTATAGATAATGTTAGATACGATATTGGGGATGCCTGATTTGGAACAGCCTTCAGTTCATATATCAAGTTATAAAAAGACTAAATTTTCTTGATCAACTTGAAAAGAGGCAGGAACAGGTTGTGCTGTCTCTGGCTGACAGTCTGAGAACATGAGCAAATTTCTGATGGCCATGCCATAGGAATATACAAATGGGATTTGTATTGCTTTGTATTGGAACTTGTATGAGTCACTGTGACTGGATCAGGTGGGGTTCCTGCCAGGTTTGAAAGATGTCCTATTGATGACCACAGGATGAATTTACATCACATTATAGGATTATACTGTCTGCTCTTATAATACACTAAACCCATTGATCATGATTTTACCATAGCAGTATAGGCTAGTTCTCTCATAGAAGCCCGCAAGACAATTCGGACTTCCCCTACCCAGTGGTGCTTTCCAATGTTTGTCTATGCAGGATTGAAATGTGGTAAAACATACACCTTTCACTTACAGACCATTGGCTTCTTTACCAAAGGAGAATTCCAACTCACAGGCATGGCTTTACCTGTTGTGCATTCAGCTCATGCTTGCTAATATGTTGAACATGGCTGACAGTCTGAGAAAAAATATCCATGAGATAGTGGTAAAGGGCCAGTGCTGCCATTAAAAGATTTATCAAGAAAAAACAATGAAGCTTTATAGAATTAAGAATCTATTGATGGCCAAGAAAATCGCAAGTGGAAGGGTATAGATGGACCTAGCCAAAGATTAGAACTCTGGTAGCAACTAAGCTAAATTGAGAAGAATGCAATATTTTTGGTGGGAAGTAGGGAGAATAGCAGCATTCACTGGCTGGAGTCTGATTGAAGTGTATTTTGCCTCCAGCAGGGAATCTATACTTGATGTGTCAATGCTTATGTTTTCCTTATAACATTAGAAACTAGGATGTGGGTAACATAATATTGAAGCATTCAAAATATGCTTAATATATACAAATACTATGTTAAGAGGTTCATCTGTGTCTGGGGATATTCTTAAGCTATTCAAATACAAACTGTGGTATTACTTCCATCAGCATGTCATGCTCCTAATGGCTTCTATTAAGGTAGAGTCCCCTCAGGGCACATGTTATGATACAGTGATAATATCATGAGCATGTCTCCTAAGGATATATTGACATAAAGACCATGTGACATATCACAACACTAATGATAACTCAAGTAATGCAGATGGTATTAATAGCAAGTAGGTGTTATACTTTGGCTTCCATATCAGATAAAGTACTGCCAGAGAATGAAGGAGAGGAAAATACATGTGAGAAAACATTCCAGATTTATCTTAGATCATTAGTACCTTGGTGTGGCTGCAAATCAGCCCCTCTTTTGACAAACTCTAGTATAGAAATCCTGGAGGTAAAGGTGGGTAAAGGATCTTAGGAATTGTCCCAACTGTGTCAGATAGGTTTGCATGGGGGTTCAGAAGGACGGACTGTGAGGAGACAACGAGGAAACAAAGACCTGGTGGTATTATCTCTCGATTATTAATCCAGAGACTCAGCTAATACTTTGGGTACCTGGTTTCAAACACCAACATGGCAGATGATGGAAATTAAATTCAATAAAAATCTGGAATTAGGAATCTAATAATGACCATGAAAGCATTAATATTGATCAGAGAACTTTTCTGATTCTCTAATGTCCTTTAGGGAAGGAATTCTGCTGTGACTCAGGCCCATAGCAATGTGGTTGTCCTAACTGCCCCTGAGACATTAAAGATGGGCAATAATTGCTGGCCTCAGCAGTGATGGTGCCATCTGTAAATGAATATTTTAAAAAATGGGAAAGGCAATATTAGGTTATATGTGGTAATATTAGACTGTATCTGTTTGCTATCTCAGAAATAGGATGCCAGATGGCTTACGGGTGTTGAAATTGTGAAACTATGTAAGAGGAAACAGGACTGGAGTGTTAAAAGTGTGAGCTGCCCATTTTCTTGGGCAGAGTAAGGCTGTCTGGCTGGAGAAACCTGCTCCCTTGCATATATGCTTGAAAAAAAAATGCTTACTTAAAACCTGCAGATTTGACAGTTGTTAAGAGTCAAATTATTAAAGTCTGCAACATTGTTCAGTCTGAGAACAAAAACAAGAGAGAAACAAGAGCATACTGAAGGGCTTTTGCCTCAAACATCGATTCTCCTGCTCCTTGGATGCTGCCTGACCTGCTGTGCTTTTCCAGCAACACACTCACGACAACAAAACCCACAAAGAAAAGAAATACAAAATGGTGCCAGAGATTGCAGTCAGAAATTATCGAACACAATGTTCACTCCAGAAACCTGTAAAATACCTCATCAAAAAGTGTATTTTTGTTTAAGCCATACATGAGCTTGGTTGAAGCACAACTGGAGGTCAAGGATAGAGAGTTCAACATCAGAACAAGATAGAGAGTTAAAAATAGGAAAATATATTGTTTTAGATCATCAGATTGTGGAAGGAAATATTGCAGTTTTTAAAAACAATGAGTTACCAGAACTCATTATATGTTGAATCTACAACGCTGCCCTATTTAGGCAGTGGGGAAGAATATTAGACACTTTGACTATGTGGATGCGTATCCGGGGCAGTTTTGCCTCGTGTTAGACTTTTGGTTAGTTTTTCACCTCAGATCAGTTATGCATATTCAGGAGTATCCAAATATAGTAACAACTTATTGATTGTTTCCTGAACAAATGGCTACAAATTTGACAAAATAGCTGACACATCCAGTCTATGAAGTAAAAAGCATTGCTCTACTCTCCCTTTTGAGTGGTGAATTCAAAGAACATTTCAAACTATTAACTTCCCTCCTTCTCTGCAAATTCCCTTCTGGAGAGGAATAAAAAAAGAAAAAAACAACCTTCAGAGATACTGGAAGGGCTAATCCTCAACTGATGAACGAAAGGCTGAGAATTGGTGTGTGCCCAACTTTGTGTCCTCCTCAAAAAATTGAAACGGATCAGACAGGAACTGAAAGAATACATCTTATCAATGCTTGAAATCCACAATGATGCCACAACTGTGCTTCAATGACTTTGTTGTTTCTTTACCACCTGTAATAATTGTCTTGACTCTTAGTGTGTCAGTTTGCATTGTGATCTAGACTTGGTGATTTTTATATATTTTTGGTATATTTTATTGTAAGCTGGGGCTTTTGTTTTTTGAGTTAATAACTTGTGGGTTTTCTGTGTCTCCAAAGTTAATAATTAACATGTAAGCACTTCAGAAGCCACAGTGATTTCTTTTTGAAGTTTTCAAGGCCTAGCTTTAAAATTAATTAAGTTTGTGCACCACCAATTCGGTTTTTGTTTACCTCAGATAGCTTTGCGACCCAGCATGGTAAAAAATGGGGCCTTGAAGTTTGTAGGGATTTTTAAGTTTAAGGGAAACAACCATTGATTAGATATTGAGAGAATTTTTGTTTGTTTTATTTTGAGTTTGAATAAAATCTGTGAAGTCCGTGTATGAAGATTTTTGTATCGGCCAATGCTCCTGAAAAGGGAACGATTTGGTGAAACAAAATGATTTTGGAGTAAATGTTAATGTTAGTGCCAGACAAGAACTATTGGGATAAAACTCTGAAGAGGTTACTTAAAGCTGAGTGTGTTTAAGCTTAAATGTCCAATGGCTCTTGGAAGAAACTATTTTCAATTTTAGTCATTAAGTTAAAGATACAAGTGACTTTAAGGTTACAACTGATTTCACTATGATGAGTATTTGGAAAGGCAAGGACTGATTAGGGTTAGTCAATATGGATTTGTGCTTGGGAAATCATGTCTCACAAACTTGATTGAGTTTTTTGAAGAAATAACAAAGAGGATTGATGAGGGCAGAGTGGTAGATGTGACCTATATGGACTTCAGTAAGGCAT
This sequence comes from Chiloscyllium plagiosum, assembly GCF_037043375.1. Taxonomy (NCBI): domain Eukaryota; kingdom Metazoa; phylum Chordata; class Chondrichthyes; order Orectolobiformes; family Hemiscylliidae; genus Chiloscyllium; species Chiloscyllium plagiosum. The sequence goes on along the minus strand of NW_028270143.1, from coordinate 66,519,537 downwards.
TTGACAAGGTTCCCCATGGGAGACTGATTAGCAAGGTTAGATCTCATGGAATACAGGGAGAACTAGCCATTTGGATACAGAACTGGCTCAAAGGTAGAAGACAGAGAGTGGTGGTGGAGGGTTGTTTTTCAGACTGGACGCCTGTGACCAGTGGAGTGCCACAAGGATCGGTGCTGGGGTCCTCTACTTTTTGTCATTTACATAAATGATTTGGATGCAAGCATAAGGAGTACAATTAGTAAGTTTGCAGATGACACCAAAATTGGAGGTGTAGTGGACAGCGAAGAAGGTTACCACAGATTACAACAGGATCTTGACCAGATGGGCCAATGGGCTGAGAAGTGGCAGATGAAGTTTAATTCAGATAAATGTGAGGTGCTGCATTTTGGGAAAGCAAATCTTAGCAGGACTTATACACTTAACGGCAAGGTCCTAGGGAGTGTTGCTGAACAAAGAGACCTTGGAGTGCAGGTTCATAACTCCTTGAAAGTGGAGTCGCAGGTAGATAGGATAGTGAAGAAGGCGTTTGGTATGCTTTCTTTTATTGATCAGAGTATTGTATACGAGTTGGGCGGTCATGTTGCAGCTGTACAGGACATTGGTTAGGCCACTGTTGGAATATTGCATGCAATTCTGATTTCCTTCCTATCAGAAAGATGTTGTGAAACTTGAAAGGGTTCAGAAAGATTTACAAGGATGTTGCCAGGGTTGGAGGATCTGAGCTGTAAGGAGATTCTAGAGCTGTTTTCCCTGGAGCTTCAGAGGCTGAGGGGTGACCTTATAGAGGTTTACAAAATTATGAGGGGCATGGATAGGGTAAATAGGCAAAGTCTTTTCCCTGGGGTCGGGGAGTCCAGAACTAGAGGGCATGGGTTTAGGGTGAGAAGGGGAAGATATAAAAGAGACTAAGGGGCAACTTTTTCACACAGAGGGTGGTATGGGTATGGAATGAGCTGCCAGAGGAAGTGGTGGAGGCTGGTACAATTGCAACATTTAAGAGGCATTTGGATGGGTATATGAATAGGAAGGGTTTGGAGGGATATGGGCCAGGTGCTGGCAGGTGGGACTAGATTGGGTTGGGATATCTGGTCGGCATGGACGGGTTGGACCAAAGGTTCTGTTTCCATGCTGTACATCTCTATGACTCTATGAGTTAGATTAAAAAGTGACTTGGCAAATGGAGAAGTGAGAGCTTAGTCATGAAACAAATTTGTACAGAAGGAATTGACTTGATTTTGGGAAATGATCTGGTAGGTTCAAAAATATTGGCTTCACCAAAGGTGGTAGAGCAACCAGTAAAGGTAAAATAAACTGTTCATTTGTGAAAAAGGACATCTTGGATTTTTCCTGACTGTGTTGCAACTAGATCTCAATCACAAAATCAGACAGGAAGAAAAGGAATCTCTGAAAAACGGAGATGATTTAGAAATTTAATTCATGGATACATTTTTTAAAAATATGAACTAAAAGAGATGAAAGCAATGTGAATGAGGCTGCTATATTTATCACATCTTCTTTAACAGAAATGCCACCAATAGATGTGGAATTGAAAGAGTGATACCAAACTGCCTACCCCAGAAGTGAATCAATACCTGAGTGACATTACTTGAAAAGCAAACTCTCAATGAGGAAATGGAAAATTTCTCAAATGCCAGATAGTGGACCAAATAGAGGGTAGTTCCATCTGAGTATGTGGACAAGAAGATTATTGTGTCCCATATTCTTGTCCATCACTCCTGTTCTGCCCTGTGCATATGGATGAATTCCCTGATTGCCAACTCTCTACAAGGTCCTTCCTTTCCTGGGGCTGATCAGGTGCCTGGCCTCTTACAGCTCTCTGAGTACTAGTGAACTGAAGTGTTTTGTTGTCAGAGAACTGCAGAATTATAATGATGAGGAGCTTGTCAGCTTGTGCTTTCAAACTTTCTAAATCTGACCTTCCCATGGAGGAGTCAGTATCTGAGGTTATGGAAGATGCAGGAGGCAGTCTTGTCAATGCCTTCTCTAACGTCTCTGAAATCTTCTTCCTCAGACTATTGGCAGAGCAGGTCATTACTCCACAGAGGTTGTGGACATCCACTGGTACCTGCAAGATGAAAGAGAGAAGGTGAAGCAGGTGATGGTTAGAAGTGATGTGCAATGCATAACACTGACAGCCGGGTTAATGTGAAATTTGCAGTGAAATAAAAAGTGGTACTTACTCCAAATGATGGTCTGCTCTTCTACAAATTTCAAGATTCTTTTCTGGTAGAAACTGTGGAGTCTTCTGTCTGACACCCCTCCACCGACCTGAGCATTTTCTGTGGGCTATATTCTGCGGGAATGGAAGAGGGGCAGCACGGTGGCAATGTGGTTAGCACTGCTGCCTCACAGTGCCAGCATCCCAGGTTTGATTCCAGCCTCGGACGACTGTCTGTGTGGAGTTTGCACATTCTCCCCGCGTCTGCGTGGGTTTCCTCTGGGTCCTCCGGTTTCCTCCCAGAGTCCAAAGATGTGCAGGTCAGGTGAATTGGCCATGCTAAATTGCCCATAATGTCAGTCAGAGGGAAATGGGTCTGGGTGGGTTACTCTTTGGAGGGTCGATGTGGACTGATCGGGTTGAAGGGCCTGTTTCCACACTGTAGGGAATCTAATCTAAAATAGTAGAGGGATTGAGAGGGCTGAAATGGGTAGCATGAGTGTTAGTGCAGGTGATTGAAAAATGGTGATGGTTTCTGAAGTAGTAAACGAGCACAGAGGCTATACAAGGTTCGGGAGTGAGAGAGGTTCGGGGGTGGGATGGAGGGAATGTGAGAGAATGATGGAAGATGCAGAAGGCAATAGTGAAAGTGGCGGAGCATAAATTTTGGTGGGAGATGAGTACAGTAGCAGAGGTAGAGTGAGTTTGATGTTTCAGGAAGAAGAGTCTGGCACTTACCCTGGCAGAGCAGAGAAGGTCATTGACTTTCCTGAGGTACTGCTAACCATTCCTCTGCATTGTTGAGATTGCCCTGATCCTGGTGGCAAACTCATTCCAGGGTTTGGTGGCGTGGTCTCCTCTATTAGTCCCCTGGGAAGCAGAAGCCCTTTCTTTGTACTCGCCCTTGAGCAGGACCTGCAAGAGCCTGTCAGCGAATCACGGTGCAACTTCCCTTCTCCAAAATCTTTGAACTATGTTCACCACTGGGCACAACAGCTTTGGAATGTCAGTCCTTGTCCAGGTGCACAGTGGCCTTTTAAATATGCCAAAGGGCCAAGGGATTGTGGTGTTTCAGTGGATATCTGTTACTGGGTGAGTTTTTTCCAGTAAAATGGGGATGGATACAGATGAGATGGACACTATAAGGTTGGGGTAGGTAGTTAATTAGGTGAGTTTGCCAAGATACAGTGAGAAATCTCATTCGGCCTCAGAGAAAAACCCTTGGAATTGTCAGCTAAAAGTTCCAGCTTTGTGTATATGTCATGGAATGGCGTTAGCTGTGACCATACCTATCTGTGGAAGGTAAGTTTGAGGTAATAGATTTTCATGTGTGGAAGTGTGTCTCAATTATTTTGAAAATAAATATTTTTCTCAATTTATGTCTGCTGTATTGTACCAATTTAATTACTGTGAGGTCTAGGAACTAAATGTTTTTCTTTGTCATGTGACTGTACTTTGAATGCAGAATTGATAACTATTCAGGATAATGTTTAATTATTTCAATTCTGCTTGTGTGTCCTTTCACATACCCATATGCCAAAGAGGAAGATATTATTATTACATCACAGCAACACCTAATAAGTTAGTTATTGCAAATGAATAAGTAGACCCTGAGAATCAAAAGATTGGATTGAGAAAACTCAAGAGGAGTTCTTGAAAAATAAAATTATTTTCACCTTGATCAGAAGTATCATCTCTGGTTCCTTATTGTCTTAATTAATAACTAGTCAATGTTCCTTGCAAATTTGCAAAGCATTAAACTACTTGTTACGTGAAGCAAGACAACTGCCTCGTCCTGTTACAACTTACCACTGATAATTAGATAGGTCCTTAGATGCAGTAAAAGGAGGATTGGTGGCAGCACTCTACTTCAATGATCCAGAACCCAATACAACAGACCACAGTACAAGCCTCTTCATTGTTTGAAAAAAATGAATACTAAATTGCTAGTTCAGCTTAAATATTTACATGGGTCAGATGTGGGAAATTGAAAATTCTCACTGAAGTAACAGGGACAATGTTAATTGTTTTCAGTTTAAGGAGAGCAACTGAACAGAGTTAAAGTTGACCTGGGAGTGCTTGACCCAGTCATTGAGGAACAAAATCTTACCAAAAAAAAAACTTTTGAAGGTGATTATTTGCATGCTTGACTGGCCATAGCAGTGCAAAAGAATACATATTGGGCCTCAGATTGATCAAGAGAGTACCCAGTTAGTATTGAGTGTAAAATAAATAATAGGGGATTACCCAACCCGGGTATCTTATTTATCTGCTTTGGTTCATCATATAGGAACATTAGCGAAGATCAGGAGACATTTACTATTTATTCCTGGTTAAGATGAGGAGACAATAGTCCCATCATTTATTGGGTGGGATTTCCAATTGGTGAGGGAAATGTTCAGGTTGGGGACCGCCACAAAGTTTTAACATCATCGCACCTTTTTTATGCTCAAAGCCAGAGTGATTGACACACTTACCGCTTTCCAGCATTTACTCAAAAGCCTTGTAGGTTACAAGGGATCAAGTGCTTATCTCATTTAAAAAAAATACTTCAGTGAGGGCTTCTGCACTTACCATCCTTTCAGCCAGTGAGCTGCAGACTCTTATTAACCTCTGAGTGTTGATAAGTTTTCCATAACTTCCTCTAAGCCTTCTATCACTTATTTTAATTTTAAACCATTTGCCTATTCATCTCCCTGCTTATGGAAATAGGTTCTTATTCACTCCACAAGTAAATTCTTCATATATTTTTACACAGCAACTAAATCTTCCATCAGCATCATTGGTTGCAAAGAAAACAACACCTGCTTATCACATTTTTTCATCATTACTAAAATTCTCCATACCTGACCTCCATACCTTTGAAAAGGTGACGAAGGAGGTTGATGAGGGGAAAGCGGTAGATGTGGTATATATGGATTTTAGTAAGGCGTTTGATAAGGTTCCCCATGGTAGGCTACTGCAGAAAATACGGAGATATGGCATTGAGGGTGAGTTGGAGGTTTGGATTAGGAATTGGCTGGATGGGAGAAGACAGAGGGTAGTAGTTGATGGCAAAGTTTCTTCATGGAGTGCCGTCACTAGCGGTGTTCCGCAAGGATCTGTTTTGGGACCATTGCTGTTTGTCATTTTTATAAATGACCTGGAAGAGGGGTTAGAAGGTTGGGTGAGCAAGTTTGCGGATGATACGAAAGTCGGAGGAGTTGTTGACAGTGAGGAAGGATGTGGCAGGTTACAGCAGGATATAGAGAAGCTGCAGAGCTGGGCAGAAAGGTGGCAAATGGAATTCAATGTTGCTAAGTGTGAGGTGATTCACTTTGGGAAGAATAACAAAAAGATGGGGTACTGGGCTAATGGTCGGATACTTGGTAGTGTGGATGAGCAGAGGGATCTTGGTGTCCATGTACACAGATCTCTGAAAGTTGCCACCCAGGTAAATAGTGCGGTGAGGAAGGCATATGGTGTACTGGCTTTTATTGGTAGAGGAATTGAGTTCCGGAGTCCTGAGGTCATGATGCAGTTGTATAAGACTCTGGTGCGGCCGCATCTGGAATATTGTGTGCAGTTTTGGTCGCCATACTATAGGAAGGATGTGGAGGCACTGGAACGGGTGCAGAGGAGGTTTACCAGGATGTTGCCTGGTATGGAAGGAAGATCGTATGAGGAAAGACTGAGACACTTGGGGCTGTTTTCATTAGAGAAAAGAAGGTTTAGGGGTGACTTGATTGAGGTGTACAAGATGATTAGGGGGTTAGATAGGGTTGACAGTGTGAACCTTTTCCCGCGTATGGAGTCGGGTATTACAAGGGGGCATAGCTTTAAATTAAGGGGGGGTAGATACAGGACTGAAGTTAGGGGTAGGTTCTTCACTCAGCGAGTCGTAAGTTCATGGAATGCCCTGCCAGTAGCAGTGGTGGACTCTCCCTCTTTATGGGCATTTAAGCGGGCATTGGATAGGTATATGGAGGATAGTGGGTTAGTATAGGTTAGGTGGGCTTGGATCGGCGCAACATCGAGGGCCAAAGGGCCTGTACTGCGCTGTATTCTTCTATGTTCTATGTTCTATGACACTATTCTCATTAATTTTCTCCATATCCCCTAAATTGCAATGACATCCTTCCTACAATACTGTGACAAGAACAGTACACAGTACTCTGACTACTGCCTAACTAGTTCCAACATTATTACTCTGTTATATGCCATGCCTCAATTGTGAAGAAAAACAATGAGCATGGCTTCTTTAACATCTTATCATCTGTCCTGCTATCTTCAGGGATTTGTGGACATGAACGCAAAGATCCTCTGTTCCTTCAGATTTTTCAATATCCTATCTTTTCTTTTGCATTCCTTTACCTTATTTGCACTCCCCCAAATGTATTACACTGACTGCATTTTTTTAAATTACTTTTCTGCCCAATCAACCTTCCTGCACCTGCATCTTTTCCCTTCTCTATCAACTGCGTGGTTAATTTTTGCCACATGCTGGTCCTTATTACTGTCTTCCATTTGCTGGGCTTCCAAAGCTCAGGAACCTGAAAAACAATTCAGTAAATACTACAGGAACAACCAATTAAGCAAAAAGTCCAGAATGAAGCAGTGGAAAGTTGTTCAATCTGCTGGATTTTAGAACCAATATTGATTTTGACAATGTGGACAAAGTTTAAATTATTTTGAGATCCAAACCAGAAGGTTAGCTGTCACAATGTTTAATAAACATAATATATCAGTTATAATAGTTATATTTAGCAACATTCCTTGCAAACTTTTAAACTAATAGTTGGCTGCTGCTTTGTATAATCATTAATGTAAGATTTATTGCAATATGCATGGTACTCTCTATTTTTAAGATGTTGTATTGATGATATTACTTAATTCAACAGGTTCAGTTATTATAATTACAGTCTGGACACAAGATTTTCATAGAATTTGAAGTAAATATTTAAGATTTTACTTCTTTTCTTCATCTGATTTGTTAACATTTGTAAACATGTAGATAAGAAATTACTAAAAATGTATATTGAAACTTTACGAGGGCTAGTACAGAATAGGAATATAGAAACAAAGGTGCAGGAGAAGGCTATTCAGCTCCTGGAGCCTTTTCTGCCATTTTAGACAATAGTGATCATCTACCTCGATACCATATTCTGTACTATCTGCATATCTCTTGATGCCACTAGTAACTAGAGATCCATCAATTTCTGTCTTAAACTTACACAATGACCGAAATTCTACAGCCTTCTGGACTAAGCCTCTGAGTGAAGAAGTCCCTCCTGATCTTAGTCTCAGACTATAACTCCTGGTTATAGGCTCTACAGGTAGTGGAAACATCTTTTCTGCTCCTACATTGTCCAAGGACTTTAAGTTTCTATGAGATTGCATCTTATTCTTCTAAACCCCACAGAATGTTGGCCTATCACTCAGCACAGGACAGTCCCAAAATACCAGGAATCAGTCTGGTCAATTTCTGCTGTACTTGCTCTGCGGCACATATATTTTGCTTATAATCATAGGATCTCTATAGTGCATATATGGGCCACTCAGTCCATCAAGTCTGTACTGACACTCCGAAGAGCATCCCACCTTCCCACCGTATCCCTATAAGCCCACATTTTACCCTGGCCAATCCACCTAACCTGCACATCTTTGGACTGTGGGAGGAAACTAGAGCACCTGGAGGAAACCCAGGTAGACATGGTGAGAATGTGCAAACTTCACACAAATAGTCAATTAAGGCTCGAATCAAACCCAGGTCCCTGGCACTGTGAGGCAGCAGTGCTAACCACAGAACCTCTGGGTTACCCCAAGAGGACCTTAGCCAAGAGGACCAGAACTATACACAATACTGTAGGGAGTAGCCTTTTTAAAAAAAAAATCACTTGTGGGATGCGAGTATTGCTGTGTGGGCCAGCATTTATTGACCGTCTCTAGTTGACTGGGAGACGGTGGTGGTAAGCTGCCTTCTTGAACTGTCGCAGTCTTGAGGTTGGCACGGTGGCTCAGTGGTTAGCACTGCAGCCTCACAGCGCCAGGGACCCAGGTTCAATTGCAGCTTCGGGCGACTGTCTGTGTGGAGTTTGTACATTCTCCCTGTGCCTACATGGGTTTCCTCCAGATGCTCGGGTTTCCTTCCACAGTCCAAAGATGTGCAGGTCAGGTAGATTAGCCATGCAAAATTGCCCATGGTGTTAGGTGCATTTGTCAAAGGGAAATGGGTCTGGGTAGGTTACTCTTCGGAGGGTTGGTGTGGACTTGTTGAGCCGAAGAGCCTGTTTCCATACTGTAGGGAATCTAATCTAATGTGCAATGCCATTAGGGAGGGAATTCCAGGATTTTGATACAGAGGGAATGGCAAGATATTTCCAAGTCAGGATGGTAAATGACTTGGAGAGGAACTCGAAGGTTGTGGTGTTCCCACATTGCTGCCTTACTTGCATGTCTAGATGGTTGTGGTTATGGGATTAGAAAGTATTGCCTAAGGATCTTGCTTGCATTTTTTCAATGCAGACTGCTACTACTGACCATTGGTGGTGGACAGAATGGATGTGGTGAGTTCTCTGCAAACCATCTGAAATAATCTTGGTACTATATATTCAAGTTATCTATGGAAATGTCAAACACAGAAAGATTTCCTCAGCCTCGCTATCCTTGTTTTTGTATTATTAAAGATTTTTTGTTTTTATTATAATTAAATATGAACTTTAACTAAAAGTAAGACAATTCTCTGTGACATTGTAGATGAATGACCTAGATCATTTTGAAATAGAGAGAACAACATATCTGCTTAGCTGCCATGGAATTTAAAATTATAGAGGAGAAAGTGAGGTCTGCAGATGCTGGAGATCAGAGATGGAAATGTGTTGCTGGAAAAGCGCAGCAGGTCAGGCAGCATCTAGGGAACAGGAGAATCGACGTTTCGGGCATTAGCCCTTCTTCAGGAATGAGGAAAGTTGGTCCAGCAGGCTAAGATAAAAGATAGGGAGGAGGGACTTGGGGGAGGGGTGTCGGAAATGTGATAGGTGGATAGAGGTCAAGGTGAGGGTGATAGGTCAGACTGGGGTGGGGGCGGAGAGGTCGGGAAGAAGATTGCAGGTTAGGAAGGCGGTGCTGAATTTGATGGATTTGACTGAGACAGGCTGGGGGGAGGGGAAATGAGGAAACTGGTGAAATCCGAGTTCATCCCTTGTGGTTGGAGGGTTCCTAGCCGGAAGATGAGGCGTTCTTCCTCCAACCGTCGTTTCGCTGTGGTCTGACGATGGAGGAGTCCAAAGACCTGCATATCCTTGGTGGAGTGGGAGGGGGAATTGAAATGTTGAGCTACAGGGTGGTTGGGTTGGTTGGTCCGGGTGTCCCAGAGATGTTCCCTGAAACGCTCCGCAAGTAGGCGGCCTGTCTCCCCAATATAGAGGAGGCCACATCGGGTGCAAAGGATGCAATAGATGATATGTGTGGAGGTACAGGTGAATCTGTGGCGGATATGGAAGTTTCCTTTGGGGCCTTGGAGGGAGGTGAGGGGGGAGGTGTGGGCGCAAGTCTTGCACCTCCTGCGGTTGCAGGGGAAGGTGCCGGGAGTGGAGGTTGGGTTGGTGGGGGGTGTGGATCTGACGAGGGAGTCACGGAGGGAGTGGTCTTTACGGAATGCTGATAGGGGAGGGGAGGGAAATATATCCTTGGTGGTGGGGTCCGTTTGGAAGTGGCGGAAATGGCGGCGGATGATGCGCTGTACATGGAGGTTAGTGGGGTGGTAGGTGAGGACCAGTGGGGTTCTGTCCTGGTGGCGGTTGGAGGGGCGGGGTTCAAGGGCGGAGGATCGGGAAGTGGAAGAGATGCGGTGGAGGGCATCGTCGACCACGTCGGGGGGGAAAATTATAGCCTTATTATAGCTTTGTTCACAAATCATTAACCTGGCCTCTATATAATGATTTAGTGACATTTCCACTCTGCTGCAATCTCCCAACCTAGCACTGAAGTTTTGGAAATTGCGTCTTCATCCCCGGTTCTCCCACACACAATTTATACATTTCAGTTAAGCAACCCAGTAAATGATGGGACTATTGTCTCCTCATCTTAACCAAGAATAAATAGGGTAGGGGAGTATAGTTTATTCGTGATGAAGACACCCTTGGTGCTCTTGAGGTGAAGCAGTGACATGCCTTTTCTTCAAATATAAACTAGGAGGTGTGATGCCTAGCACAACCTTTTGGAATTAATGTGCAGTGCTGTAAATCTGGGGACACACATAGGTCAGATCAGGCAAATATAGCAGCCTTCCTTCCCTAAAGGATAATAGTGAAGCAGATGTTTTCTTTTTCAAGAACTGAACTGTCATCATCACCATCACTGACACTAGCTTTATATTCCAGATTTTACTAACTGAATTTAAAACCTACCATTAGGCATTTGAACCAATGTTCACAAATCATTAGCCTGGCCTCTATATAATGATTTAGTGATTTTTCCACTCTGCTGCAATCTCCCAACCTAGCACTGAAGTTTTGGAAATTACATCTCCATCCCAGGTTCTCCCACACACAATTTATACATTTCGTTAAGCAATGTTCTTACAGGTCTCGTGTCTGTACCTATTCATCTTATATTTACATATTCATGGTTCCAGTCAAGTCCGTTATATACTTGGCTTTATTGAATAGTTCATTTACTGCACAGGAATTACTATGCATGGCTTTTTTAACCCTGAATGTAAAACTTTAAATTAATGAATTAACACACATTCATCAGCTGATTTTAACTCACCTGATGAAAATTTCAATATTGCTTGATTCATTTTCTTCTTGTAAAACATTCTTCTTGTTTAAACAAATGTCAAACTCACAAGACCATTAATTAAAGAGCTTGAGATTTCTGAGGGTTGTGTCCTGTAAACTGTCATCAATGATAAATGATGCTTCAATGTAATTAATTGGTTACATAATTTTACATTTACAGTGCACAAATTGCTTCTTTAGCCCATGAACCATTTTTAGTAGTAAATTGTTGAAGACAGTAAGCATCATTATCTTTTAAATATGCGAGTGAAACAAAGAACTGCATGTATTGGAAATCGGAAACAAAAACCTTCCTCAGGCAGTGCAGGAAATTTGGCATGTCCATATGGACCCTCACCAACTTTTACAGGTGCACCATCAAAAGCATACTGTCCAGGTGCGTAACAACTGCTCTGCTCTGACAACTGCTCTGCCCAGGACCATAAGAGGCTACGGAAAGTTGTATGCACAGTCGAGACCATCACGGAAGCCAACCTTCCATCCATGGGTTCCATTTACACAGCTCATTACAGCAGAAAAGCTGCCAAAATCATCAAAGACCCATTGCACCCCAGTAATGATATCTCACAACCTCTTCCATCAGGCAGAAGATACAAAAGCTTTAACTCACGCACCAACAAGTTCAGGGACAGCTTCTTCCCATTGTTATTAGACTGATGAATGGACCCTCTAAATTCAAATACTGTTGATCTTGCTAGTGCATACCCTGTGTGATGTATGCTTCTGTCTAAGTTTGTTTTTCACCTTATGATCTGTATGTGCTTGCTCATTATGATCTGCCTGTACAGCTCGGAAGCAAAGCTTTTCACTTGTATACACATGACATTAAATAAATAAATCAAATCAAATCAAAGCAGAGAAACCCAACAAGTCTGGTAGCATCAGTGGGGAGAGAAAGAGAGAGAGAGAGAGAATTAATGTTTCACATCTACTGACCCTTCATCAAATGTTCTTTTAACTATGACATTGGTTGAGATCTATAATACACCTCAAAGAAATAAACTGAAGGTATTTTAGAACAATCAGTCATAGTAATGACTGATTTTGTTATTTGTTCCTATTGGGTCAGTACAGATGTACTACCTATTTTTCTTGTGTGGTATTATTCTTTAGGGAAAGAAATCTGCTATCCTTAGCCAGTCGGCCTACACGTGGCACCAGACTCTCAATAGTGTGATTGACATTAAACTGCAATTGTATATGAATCTGAAAGAGTTAAAACTTGATTGAGTGTTGTAAGCACACCCTGATTTCATGATGACTTGGTCAGAGTCAAGCTGGAACTTGTTGCAGGCAGCTATGGGGTGTGTATGCTCCTAACACTCTCTGGCGTAATGGAGAGCATATTCATGCAATCTGTAAATAATTGCAGTCACGCAATAAACTTCATCTTGATTACTCAACAAGACATTTCTTATTGGAGCAAAAAGGTAGATATTCTAATGTATACTAGATTCACTCTAATCCATTCACTTTAGACTTGAGGAACCCAAAACAACAGGATGAGAACTGTGGGTCCCTGCCGCAGCATAGTGAGCAGCAGTAGCCAGCAGATTCAGCTAAAATAAATGGTTTCAAGAAAAAGGACCATAGAAAACAAAGCTGACGATCAAGAAAACTTCAAATGAAACAGCTACTGCTGATTCTTGATGACAGCAAACATCATAAACCTCATGGTAACACTCAACTTAGTAGAATATTTCAGAAAATGATGCAGAAGACTTTTCAGACCAGACAGAATGTGCTCAAGACCTGAAGAGACTGGCAACTCAGAGGTAGACGTACAAGCTATGTTGCAAGACAGTGGTCTGCAGGAACACTCCTGAGTATTGGTTGACCCAGTGAGCTGACCAGGTATTGAGAATTGCCTAGTCAAAACCAAAACTTGCCCGTATAAAAGGGAATCTTTAAACAATGCAGTAATTCAGGCCAAAAGACCATTCATTTTTGTACATTAGGTGATTGAAAAGCAAGTACCTTATATACTCGTGTAAAAGTCAAGTCTTTTAGACTATTTTTAAAGGTTCAATTCATAGGGTCGACTATTACACCAGCACTAGTTTTGAGGGGCTGAAATTCATTCTGCTATTCGAAACCATATTATTAGCAGAAGTCAATTTGATCGCTCAACTAATCCCAGATAAAGAAGAAAAACACAGTGAATTATGGTAAAGGTAATTACCAGATAAAAACAAGAATGAATTACTGGTAGTTTTATTTTTACATACTGGTACGAAAATTTAACATGTCAAAGATTCATTGAAAATCAACATCATTGTGGCTTGATATAATGGCACACTTAAAATGAAACATTTATTAAACTCTGAATGTGTGAGTGTCTTGAACTTGCCCGCCTAATTCATCTGTTTCCCTCCCATTTACTCTTGTATGTAATGAGCCTCAGCAACATTAACACATTTGTCAAAGAAGTAAAGATATATGTAGCTAATATATCTCACTTTTATTCAGATATAATGGCACAATTAAAGTGATTAACTTTTTAACAATATTAATTTTTGGATATATAATGAACAAGGTGCGATAAGTACCGATAGACTTAGTACTGCTCTGAATGAATGAATAGACAATACATAATAGACAATAGACAATAGGTGCAGGAGTAGGCCATTCTGCCCTTCGAGCCTGCACCACCATTCATTATGATCATGGCTAATCATCCTTAATCAGTATCCTGTTCCTGCCTTATCTCCATAACCCTTAATTCCACTATCCTTGAGAGCTCTATCCAACTCTTTCTTAAACAAATCCAGAGACTGGGCCTCCACTGCCTTCTGGGCAGAGCATTCCACACACCCCCACTCTCTGGGTGAAGAAGTTTCTCCTGAGCTCTGTCCTAAATGGCCTACCCCTTATTTTTAAGCTGTGTCCTCTGGGTCGGGACTCACCCATCAGCGGAAACATGTTTCTTGCCTCCAGAGTGTCCAATCCTTTAATAATATTATAGGTCTCAATCAGATCCCCTCTCAGTCTTCTAAACTCAAGGGTATACAAGCTCAGTCGCTCCAATCTTTCAACATAAGATAGTCCTGCCATTCCAGGAATTGACCTCGTGAACCTACGCTGCACGCCCTCAATAGCCAGAATGTCTTTCCTCAAACTTGGAGACCAGAACTGCACACAATATTCCAGGTGTGGTCTCACCAGGGCCTTGTACAGCTGCAGAAGAACCTCTTTGCTTATATACTCAATCCTTTTTGTTATGAAGGCCAGCATGCTATTGGCTTTCTTCACTACCTGCTGTACCTGCATGCTTGCCTTCATTGACTGATGTACAAGAACACCCAGGTCTCTTTGTACTGCCCCTTTACCTAACTTGACTCTATTTAGGTAATAAACTGCCTTCCTGTTCTTGCCACCAAAGTGGATAACCATACATTTATCCACATTAAACTGCATCTGCCATGCATCTGTCCACTCACCTAACCTGTCCAGGTCACCCTGTAATCTCCTAACATCCTCCTCACATTTTACCCTGCCACCCAGCTTTGTATCATCAGCAAATTTGCTAATGTTACTATCAATACCATCTTCTATATCATTAATATATATTGTAAAAAGCTGCGGTTCCAGCACTGATCCCTGCGGTACCCCACTGGTCACCGTCTGCCATACCGAAAGGGAGCCGTTTATCACTACTCTTTGTTTCCTGTCAGCCAACCAATTTTCAATCCAAGTCAATACTTTGCCCCCAATACCATGCGCCCTAATTTTGCTCACTAACCTCCTATGTGGGACTTTATCAAAGGCTTTCTGAAAGTCCAGGTACACTACATCCACTGGATCTCCCTATTCCATCTTCAGAGTTACATCCTCAAAAAATTCAAGAAGATTAGTCAAGCAGGATTTCCCCTTCATAAATCCATGCTGACTCTGACCTATCCTGTAACTACTATCCAGATGTGTTGTAATTTCATCCTTTATAATTGACTCCAGCATCTTTCCCACCACTGAGGTCAGACTAACTGGTCTATAATTTCCTGCTTTCTCTCTCGCTCCTTTCTTAAAAAGTGGTACAACATTAGCCACCCTCCAATCTACAGGAACTGATCCTGAATCTATCGTACTCTGGAAAATAATCACCAACGCATCCACGATTACTAGAGCCACCTCCTTCAGTACCCTGGGATGTAGACCATCAGGCCCAGGGACTTATCAGCCTTCAAACCCAACAGTCTCTCCAACACCAATTTCTGGCAAATATAAATTCCCTTTAGTTCAGGTCCTTCGGCCACTGTTACCTCAGGGAGATTGCTTGTGTCTTCCCCAGTGAACACAGATCTGAAGTACCAATTCAACTCTTCTGTCATTTCTTTGTTCCCTGTAATATATTCCCCTGTTTCTGTCTTCAAGGGCCCAATTTTAGTCTTAACCATTTTATTCCCTTTCACATACCTAAAATAGCTTTTACTATCCTCCTTTATATTTTTGGCCAGCTTACCTTCGTACCTCATTTTTTCTCTGCGTATTTCCTTCTTAGTAATCCTCTGTTGTTCTTTTAAAGCTTCCCAGTCCTCCGTTTTCCCACTTATCTTTGCTATGTTATACTTTTTCTCTTTTGACTTTATATGTTTCTTAACTTCCCTTGTCAGCCACAGCCACCCCTGCCTCCTCATAGGATCTTTCTTCCTGTTTGGAATGAACTGATCCTGCATCTTCTGCATTATACCCAGAAATATCTACCATTGTTCCTCCCCTGTCATCCCTGCTAAGGTATTGCACCATTGAACTTAGGCCAGCTCCTCCCTCATAGCTCCATAGTTCCCTTTATTCAACTGAAATATTGTCACTACCGATTGTACCCTCTCCCTTTCAAACTGCAGATTGAAGCTTATTGTATTATGGTCACTACCTCCTAATGGCTCCTTCACTTCGAGGTCCCTGATCAATTCTGGTTCGTTGCACAATACCAGATCCAGAATTGCCTTCTCCCTGGTAGGGTCCAGCACCAGCTATTCTAAGAATCCATCTTGGGGGCACTCCACAATGTCTCTTTCTTGAGGTCCAATACCATCCTGATTCTCCCAGTCTACCTGCATGTTGAAATCCCCCATAACAACTGTAGTAACATCTTTGCGACAGGCCAATTTCAGCTCCTTATTCAACTTACACCCTACATCCATACTACTGTTTGGGGGCCTGTAGATAACTTCCAAGAGGGCCTTTTTACCCTTAGAATTTCTCAGCTCTATCCATACTGACTCTACATCCCCTGATTCTAGGTCCCCCCGTGCAAGGGACTGAAAATCATCCTTTACCAACAGGGCCACCCCACCCCCTCTGCCCGTCAGTTGTCCTTACAATAGCACATATAGCCTTGAATATTCATTTCCCAGGCCCTGTCTGCTTGAAGCCACGTCTCAGTTATCCCCACAATACCGTAGCTGCCAATTTCCAAAAGAGCCTCAAGCTCATCCACCTTATTTCTAATACTGTGTGCATTCATATATAGTATTTTTAATTTGTTACTGCCCTCACCCTTCCTATCAACCCCTATTTCACTCAACCTTACGGTATAATCCTTTTTTGAGTTTTCTGCTTCATTGATATAGTTGTTTTTCTTGACTTCCCTGGTTCTAACTTTCCCTTCAATTTCCTTCTTAAACTTCCAGTTTGTCCCCTTCCCCACGCTATTTAGTTTAAATGCAGCTATGTTGCAGTAGCAAACCTGCTTGCCAGAATGCTGGTCCCCAACCTTTTAAGGCGCAAACCGTCTCTTTTGTATAATTTATGCTTACCACAAAACATACCCCAGTGATCTAAGAATTTAAATCCTTGCTTCCTGCACCAGTTCCCCAGCCACATGTTCAAGTCCATTATCTCCCTGTTCCTGGCCTCTCCAGCCCGAGGAACTGGAAGCAAACCGAGGATAACCACTCTGGACGTCCTGCTTTTCAGCCTTCTTCCTAGTTCTCCAAAGTCCCGCTGTAGTATATTCCTCCTCTTCTTCCCGACATCATTTGTGCCGTCATGTACCAACACGTCTGGCTCTTCACCCTCGTCCTTGAGGATTTCCTGCACTCTGTCTGTGATGTCCTTACTCCTGGCACCAGGAAGGCAACACACCATCCTTAAATCCCGCCTGTTGCCACAGAAACCCTGTTCAGTCCCTCTCACTATGGAGTCCCCTATCACTACCGCTCCGTGCGATGTCTGATTCCTCGGCTCTGCCTCCAGGCCAACTTTTGATTGACAGACCTCACCCCTCGTGGACTGGCAGTGTCATCTGTCTCTACTGTTTCCAAAAGATTCAACTTGTTCTTGACAGGTACTTCTCCCGGGGTCTCTTGCACCTGTCTTCTCTCTGCCTTCCTCATCATCTGCTCTCTTCTGCTCTCTTCTGGTATGGTCGGTGTAATAACCTCGCTGAAGGTCCTGTCCAGATAGATCTCGTTCTCTCGGATGAGCCTAAGGCCCTCGAGTTCTTTCATCAGTGCTGCGATATGCTTTGTCAGTAGCTGAACGTGCACACACTTTCCACAGATATACGAGCCCGATACACCAGAGTCATTGACCTCCCACATCATGCACGTAGCATACTGAACCAGCTGGGCAGTCATGTCTTCACCCTCTTCAACTGTGGC
Source organism: Chiloscyllium plagiosum (assembly GCF_037043375.1). Lineage (NCBI taxonomy): Eukaryota > Metazoa > Chordata > Chondrichthyes > Orectolobiformes > Hemiscylliidae > Chiloscyllium > Chiloscyllium plagiosum. The sequence continues at coordinate 66,501,973 of NW_028270143.1, read as the reverse complement.
GTCCTCACTTCACTCAACCTCCTTGTCAAAGACTCCTGAGCTAAAGACTCTCTCTTCTCTCAACAGGAATTGGACTCTCTTTTTGGGGCAAGTCTGTGGACTTTAAAGTTAGGTTAGAGGAAGACTGTGGGAGGGAGGCCCTACTTTGTAGGACCTGGGGTCTAGAACACACCCACTCCAATAACAATCACTTACCTTCCCAACCAGCTCTGCGCTCCGACTTCACTTTCGCCCAGCTCCCGCCGCTCTCTGCTGCAAAAAAGAGAATTAAAGAAAAATTAATGAAAATGTGCTGTAGCAAACCAAGTGGGCTAAGTACAGTAATGAATGAATGAATGGAGACGCAATATATTAAAAACAAAGAGTGATGAGTGGAGTTACCAGTATGAATGAATGAATGAATGAGTTTAAGTGGGTTAATGGGAACATGCAGTTTCCTTTGTAAGAAGTTTATAATGTGATCAAGTAGGGTCAACTTTTACATGAGATATATGGAAAATACAAGATTTTTTGGTCAAAAATAAGGGGTCGACTTTTACATGAGATCGACTTTTGTACGAGTATATACGGTAAGTGGATTGAATATGTGCTATAATGATGGTGTGAGGCTGGTACATATTGAGTACCAATTTCCGTGGATGAGGAGTTTGTGTGACCACTGCTGGTGATGGGCAGACCAGAGGGCAGGCAAGTTTTAATTGCCAGTTAGCTGCTCAGACTTCCACGTTGGGAATTCTAAATATTGGTTTCTATCCAGTGATGGGGGGCTTGGTGGTAGAATGAGAAACTGCATATATATGAGGCAGGATTAGGTAGTAGTGAGGGTGATGATGAGTGATAATCCATTCAAATAGGCCTCTCATTAGCAAGACTAATCTCACCTTCCAGTATATGGTTGGAAACTGGTCATTTTGATCTTGATGTTAGGAAGCCCTCATGGATATCTCATTCAATTCTCCCAAATTTCTCACCAAGTCCCACATTATTTGAGGGTCAGAAAGATTCAGCTCAAAGGCTTCTGTAATCAAGCTGCTCTCCTTCTGATCTGGAGTACGCTTTGACCAAGCCAAATTCTCAGTGAATGTAGAAAGCCCAGAAATTATGCAAAGAACTCCCAAGTAACGTACCCTGACATACGATTTTCCAACATTGATATCAGAAGACTAATCATTGTAAGAGAGTTGTGAACAATTAATCAGTTTTATTAGACTTTAAATGGATAACAGTATTAAATGGAAATTGTAGAATCACAGGGATTGCAACATGTATGTCCCTTGAAGTATTATAAAATACAAAGATGCTTCTTATGTGCTTTATGTGCTTGGGCCTTTCCTGCCGCAGGTACTTGATCTTTCCTATTATCATTCATTTCAGAATGGGATTGGACTGTCAGGAAGTCAGCTTCAGTTATAACATTTCAAATTAACAAACATGTATTTATTTATTTTTGTTTGTATGGATGGGGAGCATTTATAGTTTGACGTTGTAGTGATTGGAACCAGGTTGACCTCAGTGACTACGAGGTCATTGATTGGGGCTGTTAATCAAGAGACCTCTGGCTGACCAATATAACCAGGACATTAGAATCTCCTCCATTCAGGTGAATAACTCTGAGCTGGCTGGCCACAGCCAGTGTACAGTCCACAAGTAAATAAAGGCTGATTTGGTGACGGGATACCAGCCTCTGTGTAGTTATTTCAGATGCTAAGGTTAACAATCAATGGCTTCTGCTGTCACACTGCGAAAGGTGGAGATGCCACAAGGAGTGGATTTGTCAGGGCACAAGTTCTGTATGTGGGTGATGATTTGTTCTGGATGACCACAGTCACCATTCAACTAGCTCGTCGTGTGGCTTCCTCTTCCCTAGTCTGTCATCAAGTGGCTGAGGATTGTCCAGATTTTCTATGAAAGGACTCGGCTCAGTTACCAGGCTGCAGTTGGTGATGATTGCTGTCAACCTGGAAGTGCACCATCAAGAAATGGAGCTAAAGCACAGCTCCTGTCTGGATAAGAGCTGGGGAGAAATCAGTTTGCTGAATTATTGTAAAGAACATTTGTTGGCTGCAAAACATGAACAAAAAGAATCAATTCCAAATTAGAAAAAGCCACAGCTTGTTTGACAGAGAAACAACTTAACATGCTGAGCACAGAGATTTGGTCTTGCCAACAACTGTAACTTTGTAATTCAGCATCAGCATTTCATGAAATTGTTTGTAAGTGTGCCAAGCAGCTTGTAGTGTTTACGGCATCTGCAATTGAGTCTATAAAATTCACCTGAAGTCCTAGGAACAAGGTAGCTTCAGTTTCATCAGTAGAGTTCTTCTTGGCTGAGGTCCAAACTCAACTGTAGCTTTCATCATTGACTAGAGCTCTTGAGACCGTGAGCTGCAACCTAAAACCATTACTGTCACGGGATTACTTTCAGCTTCTAATTACATAAGTGTGGTTTATGATGCTGAGTGATGCCAACAATGCAGGTTCAATTCCCACACTAGCTGAGGTTACTTTGAAGGATTCTCCTTCTCAACATTACCCCTTGCATGAGGCATGGTGACCTACAGGTTTAACCACCACCAGTTGTCTGTCTAATGAGAGAACAGCCCTTTGATCCTCGAGGATTCTGGTGACTTTACCACATAAGTGTGAGGTTTGATGGCAGAAGACCAGCAGAATTGTTATATATATCCATGTTCATCTAATTCATTGCTTGCAAAATATGTATAATATTGTGATGATACTGTAGCTTTAAGAGGTGTATTTTATCTTTTTTTTAAAAAAAAGAGAGGTTTTAAGACAGAGATAGCGAGCAGTCTACCAGAGACACGAGAGTAAACAGCTTGTGAGGCCTTGGGGTTTTTTTAAGTTGGAAAAATATAAGCAGCCTGAATGGGTGTGGTCAAGCTCTCACAGTATCAGGATTTTTAGATTTAGCTTTCAGTAATTGTTGCTGGGGGTTCAGCAGGATTGGAAGCTATAGTACATCTCTCCCACCTGCGACTCTCTGTCAGTGTTCTCTTGATTTTTTTCTTCTCCAGGCTGCAGGCTGTTGCATGTGAGACAATCTGTTTTCTGAATTTGCCTTTTATCAAGGATGTCTTTATGGGATGTTACGATATTGAAATGGTTAATTAGTAATAGTTACTGCATCAATAATTCTGTTAGGTTTTTCAGTAGAGTTATTATTCCAATTCCTTCTTTCATTTGTTGTATTTTAACTATCGTGGATGAATAAAGTGTGTTTTTGCTTTAATCCAGTAGTTTGACTAATCAAATTACATCTGGAATGCAACACCTTACATTTACCTTTAAAATAAGAAAATGTCAGTGTTTATGCTACCTTCTGAATGTTTTGAGGCAGTTTGGTCCGGTCGATAACAATATTTTGATGTGTTAATTTTGTCTATTTTTCTCTTCCTCCCTCCAGTAATAATGATATGGGGGTATCAGGAAGCACTCTTATGATTTATTTCTGAAAACTTAAGGTTCCATTTCCTCAATAAAATATAAAACATTGGTAAAGACGTTTTTGGGAAAGATTTCCAGAATCACAAGTTGTATTTTAGTGCCTTTAACATAAAAAAGCACCACAAGGCACTTCACAAGGATCCAAAATCAAAAATTGATATGGTGGATGACCAAAAGCTTGGTTGAAGCTGGACCTTAGCAGGAAAGCAACAAGGTTTTCAGAGGCCAAGTGAGATGTCTTGCCATAACCTACCACGCCCACCTCATTAACTATGTATCTCACCCCTATCTCATTCCTCGCATTCAATTCTACCCCATCTTCCCATGCAATGTTCCTAGAATAATCACCAATCACAGGATTTTCACCAAAAGCCCAGTGTCTTTGGCTGCTATGCACTCAGAGCAGCACATACATTCTGAAGCTGCCTTGCTTAGTCAAGGATGGAATCTGAACAAGTTGGAGAATGAAAGATGGGAATGCAATTCTTCAATGGCCCCCATCTTTGACAGGGACCTGGAGGACCTGGTCAAGGTGGTGAAAAGTTGGGATATCCTCTTCCTGGCAAACCAGCAGAGGAAGCCACAATACCACTCCATGGCAGACTGCTCTAAGGTTACCACCTGGGTCAGGGACATCTCAATTATCTGGAGGAATGGCCAGCAGTGGTCAATGACCTTCTCCACTGCACCAGGTTAAGTGCCACACTCTTTTCTCAAATCCCTCAAGCTCCATTCTATCTCTGCATTGTACTCACCTCCTACCAAGGCTCATGCTCAACCAGGAGAAAGTGAGGACTGCAGATGCTGGAGATCAGAGCTGAAAATGTGTTGCTGGAAAAGCGCAGGTCAGGCAGCATCCAAGGAACAGGAGAATCTCCTGTTCCTTGGATGTTGCGTGACCTGCTGTGCTTTTCCAGCAACACACTTTCAGCTCATGCTCAACCACACTATTGACAGCAAATCTTCTCTCATTCCATTGTTGTCTCCTAACCTCTCACACCACTAACCCAATGTGCCCTCTGCACTGCCTCCTCAGTCACCTCACCACTTTTGGAATACCTGTGCCAGCACTTAAAGCTATGCCACCCACTTTCACCTCACCAATTCCCCTCTTTCCCTTATTCCATGAGAAGACAATCTACAATAGCATCAAAAAACCTCAGATATGCAGAAGAATGCCCAACATTAGAGTCCTCAACCTTATGAGTAGATAATCCTGGGTCTTGCAGGAGAAGTCTGGGATTGGTCCTGCATCCATATCCCACCAACTGAGTAAGTACCACTCTTCATTTCACTGCAACTGCCACAGTAACCCTGCTGCCTATCTCATTTCACTGCACACTATTTATAACCACTGGGCACAACATCTTCTCTTCCTTTTATCTTCCGAGTATCGGAAGGATATCCACCGCCATTTTGGAGAAATGGGCTGTTCCACCTGAACTAAACTCCACGACCTCTGAGGAAGAGAGTTTCAAAGGCTTAGAGGAAATATCTGCATAGCCGCTTGCTGCAACCCCCTCTAGCTCAGATACCAGCGTCCTGGGAGAAATGTCATTTACTGTTTTTAGATGATCCAATGACAGTTTGAAATGCCTCTTCCTTATGGTTTCTGGCTGTTCTTTACTTCAACAATTTGATATAGGAAGCCAACAAATGAGGGTCAATTTGGATGTTCTGCATTTGGAATTAACAAAATAGATACTTTGTCAAGTATTGCTTTATGAAAGATACAAATTTCATGATGATAATTACATAGTAGTGGACTTTCTTGCAAGACAGAGTGAAGTATTAAAATATTTATCACATCTCAACCAAAAACAGAGAGACACAAGAACTAAATTGGTTGGAAAGATAACTTACACATCTGATATATTTGGATTGTAACCATTTGAATATTATGGGATTTAAGAAAGAATGGACTGAAGGATTTGTTTCCATGCTGTATGACTCCATGACTCTATAAACAGAATATACTCTCCATTCCATGCAGAATCAGAATCTGAGGTATTTTGAGAATGAAGGCAGAAAGGCAATTTTGAATTCATTGCTAAAAGTAAAACTGGAAGTCAGTACAATATAAAATGACCGAGTTGCCAGAGCATAGATGGAGGCCATTCCATCCATCGAGTTTGTGTTGGCTTTTTGAGAGAGGAACTCCCCTCCCCTATTTTCTGCATATTTTTTTCTTCAGGGACTATGTCTTCTTGAAGTCTATCTAATAAATTACCTCCATTAAATAAATTACAATGAGTTAAAATAAAATACTCTCAGGATAAACACTTACTTGTTTCAAAGTTAATTCAAAATGAGAAAAACAGAACATGTTCCAAATGTCCTTTGGGTTAATAATGTGTTAGAAGACAGATTTGTGATATTCCAATTTTACACCTATTTCACTGGCAATTATTTTAGAATTGAATGCACATGTCAAAACAGTGCTTTTTTTCATGTTGAAGTGTTGTTAACAGTAGAATTCAGTGCTGATAAATTGTGCTGCTGTGATTCTAAAGCAATGTCTACAAAGGAACTGCAGCATTTAATTACAATACACAACAATTTAGTGCCACCCAGTGGTTATTCATGAATTATTTCCACAGACAGGACCATAGTGACTGCTTGGGCTAGAATTTCTTTTAAGTTACAGCCTGCTTTGAGAAATTCAGGGCATTTAAGGTAGAAAATGGAGTGGCAGAACTACCAGCTAAAATCTGAGGTGAGACCAGCAAATAGGCACTGACCAAACGGCAAACAGTGTAAGGAATTCTATTTTAATCATAAAATCCAAGCAAAATACCTACAGTTTAAAGCTTCACAAAATATCCATACTGAAGGGGAATACTTTTTTAATTTTCTCAGAATAAGACACTCGTCATAAGACAAATTATACAGCAATTATTCCTCCTACTCACCTAGATAGCAAATTGTGCTGCACCAAGTTTTTCTTCCTAATTAAAATGAGACTGCATATAAAAACACAGAAATTGGTGGAGAAACAGCAGCGTGTCTGGCAGCATCTGTGGAGAGAAAGCAGAGTTAATATTTAAAGTCAATTGATCTTTCTTCAGAACTGGTAATGGCTTGTTAAAGGTAGTATATATGCTGAAGACAAGAGGTGAGGAAGGGGTGAGAGAATAGTGGAGATATAGCAAAGAGAATGAGACTGAGTGGGAGAGATAGAGAGGGGGAGAAAGAAAGGGAGCGAGATGGAAAGATAGAAAGAGTAAAGGGGAGAGAGAAAGAGAGAGAGGAAGAGGCAGAGAGAGATTGACAGTTAGGTAGACAAAGAGATGGAAGATAGTATGCCAGGGAAGGGGAAAGCTGGTAATGGGGACGAGCAGTTGATGAAAATAGATTGGCTGTGATGAAAGCAGCCCTTGTCATCCAGGGCCAAAGTAAGGGTAATAGATGAGGAAGAAGGTATTCAGGTTGTAAAATTATTGAAATTGATATTGAGTCCAGAAGGTTGCAAGATTCTTAAGTGGAAAATGAGATGTTGCTCTTCCAGCTTGCACTGAGCTTTGCTGGAAAACTGCAGCAGCAGCAGAGACAGCTATGTTGGCCAGGGAACATAGTGATGTGTTGAAGTGGCACGCAACCATAAGCTCAGGGTCTTTTTAATGGACAGAATGTAAGTGTTCTGCAAAGCAATGACCTAGTCTACATTTCTTCTTTCCAATGTGGGGCAGACCACATTGTGAACAGCAAACACAGTGGACTAGATTTAGTGAAGAGCAGGTAAATAGTGGTTTCACCTGGAAGGTGAGTCAGGGGCCTTGGATAGTGAGGAGGGAGGAAGTAAGCTTGCATGGAAAATGCTGAGAATGTGGGGAGGTGTTGGGAGTGAAGGAGGAATGAACCAAAGTGTCCTGGAAGGAACGGTCCCTGCAATATGCTGACAAGGGAGGGCAGTGGAATGTGTGTCTGCTGGTGGCATCCCATTGGATATAGTGGAAATGGCAGCTCATGATTCTTTGGAAGTTGATGCTGGTGGATGGTAATTGAGGACTGGGGACCCTATCACTGTTGTGTGAGAGAAGCAAAGGGGTGAAGGCAGAAATGTGGGAGATTGGTTAGATAGGGCTAAGGGCCCTTTTAAAGATGGTGGTGAGGACTCCTTGGTTGAAGAAAAAGGTGGACATTTCTGAGGACCCCACGGAACTTGACATCACCACAGATGCGACAGAGACGGAAGAACTGGGAGAATGGAGTAGAGTGTGAAGGAAGTAGGGTGTGATGATGTAGAATGCAGCTAACTGTGGGAGCCAGTGGGTTTGTAGTGGATATCGATGGCCAGTCTGTCCTCAGAAAACAACATGGAGGTATCGGGGAAGGGAAGAGAGGAGTCAAAGATGGACCAGATGAAAGTGAGAGTGGAGTGGAAATTGGAAGCAAAATTGATAAATCTTTCCAATTCCAAATGAGAGAGGGTGACAAAATCAATGATGTCATTGATGTAGCAGAGAAAAAATTGTTGATGGGGGCTGAGTACAACGGGATATGGAATAATCCATGTATCCCACAAAGGGACAGGTATAACTGGAGCCCATGTGGCTGCCCTTTGACCAAAAGAAAGTGAGAAGAATTAAAGGTGAAGTTGTTCAAAGTGAGGACGAGCTCAGCCAGGCAGAGGTGGTTGGTGGTTAAGGTGGACAGGTTCAGGAAGAAGCAGAGAGCGCTGAGACCATCCTCATGGGGAAAGGGATTGAACATCCCACAGTAAAGTGGAGGCGGCTGGAGCACGCAACCTGGAAATTCTGAAAGTGATGGAAAGCATTACAAGAATTGTGGAAATAAGTGGGAAGAGACTGGGCAAGAGAACAGAAAAACCGAGTTGAGGCAGGAAGAGATAAGTTTCATGGCGCAGGAACATGCAGAAACAATAGATCTGCCTGGGTAGTCCTGTTTGTGGATTTTTGGGAAGAAAATAGGAGCTAACAGAAGAAGAATCCAATGTCAGTTATGTTTATTTTAGCGATGGAAAGGGATAGGTATATACTGCAGGGCGAGAGTTATAACTGGGGGAAAGGAAATTATGATGCAATTAGGCATGATTTAGGATGCATAGGATGGGGAAGGAAAATGCAAGGGATGGGCACAATTGAAATGTGGAACTTATTCAGGGAACAGCCTCTGTGGGTCCTTGATAAGCATGTACCTGTCAGACAGGGAGGAAGTAGTCAAGTGAGGCAGTCGTGGTTTACTAAAGATGTAGAAATTGCTTGAGAAGAGGAAGAAGACGACTTATCTAAAGATGAGATGTGAAGGTTTAGTTGGGGTGCTTGAGAGTTACAAGTTAGCCAGAAAAGACCTAAAGAGAGAACTAAGAAGAGTCAGGAGGGGACATGAGAAGTCTTCAGCATTAAGGAAACCCCCAAAACCTTTGATCGTTATATCAGAAATAAAAGAATAACTAGAGAAAGATTAGGGCCAGTCAAGGACAGTAGTGAGAAGTTGTGCGTGGAGACTGAGGAGATAGGTGAAGCGTTAAATGAATATTTATCTTCAGTATTCACACTGGAAAAAACAATGTTGTTGAGAATACTGAGATTCAGATTACTAGACTGATTGTAGTTCACAAGGAGGACGTGTTAGCAATGCTGGAAAGTGTGAAAATTAATAAGTCCCCTGGGCTGGAGGAATTTATCCTAGAATTCTTCGAGAAGTCATAGAGGAGATTGCAGAGCCTTTGGCTTTGATCTTCATGTCATCATTCTCCTCAGGAATAGTGCCAGAAGACTGGAGATACCAAATATTGTCTCCTTGTTCAAGAAGGGGAGTAGAGACAACCATGATAATTATAGACCAGTGAACCTTACTTCAGTTGTGAGTAAAGTATTGGAAAAGGTTATAAAAGATAGGATTTGTAATCATCTAAAAAGGAACAAGTTGATTAGCAATAGTCAACACGGTTTTGTAATGGGTAGGTCGTACCTCCCAAATGTTATTGAGTTCTTTGAGAAGGTGACCAACAGATGATTGAGGGTAAAGTGGTTGATGTGGTGTATATGGATTTCAGTAAGGCATTTGATAAGGTTCCCCATGGTAGGCTATTGCACAAAATACAGAGGCATGGGATTGAGGGTGATTTAGCCATTTGGAACAGAAATAGGCTAGCTGAAAGAAGACAGAGGGGTGGTGGTTGATGGGAAATGTTCATCCTTGAGTTCAGTTACTAGTGGTGTACTGCAAGGATCTGTTTGGGTCCACTGCTGTTTGTCATTTTTATAAATGACCTGGATGATTGCATAGAAGGATGGGTTAGTAAATTTGTGGATGACACTAAGCTCGTTGGAGTTGTGGACAGTGCTAAAGGACGTTACAGGTTACAGAGGGACATAGATAAGCTGCAGAGCTAGGCTGAGAGGTGGCAAATGGAGTTTAATGTTAAAAAGTGTGAGGTGATTCACTTTGGAAGGAGCAATAGGAATGCAGAGTACTGGGCTAATGGTAGTTTCTTGGCAGTGTAGATGAGCAGAGAGATCTCAGTGTCCATGTATATAGATCCCTGAAACTTGCCACTTAGGTTGATAGAGTTGTTAAGAAGGTGTACAGTGTGTTAGCTTTTATTGGTAGAGGGATTGAGTTTCGTAGCCATGAGGTCATGTTGTGGCTGTAAAGAACTCTGGTGCGGCCGCACTTTGAGTATTGCATACAGTTCTGGTCACTGAATTATAGGAAAGATGTGAAAGCTTTGGAAAGGGTCCAGAGGCAATTTAGTAGGATGTTGCCTGGTATGGAGGGAAGGTCTTCTGAGGAAAGGCTGAGGGACTTGAGACTGTTTTCATTCGGGAGAAGGTAGTTGAGAGGTGCCTTAATTATGACATACAAGATAATCAGAGGGGTTAGATAGGGTGGACAGTGGGAGTCTTTTTCCTTGGATGATCATGGCTAGCACTAGGGGATATAGCTTTAAATTGAGGGGTGATAGATTTAGGATAGAAGTCAGAGGTAGTTTCTTTACTCAGAGTAGTAGAGGTGTGAAACAGCCTGCCTGCAATTATAGTAGGCTCACCAACTTTAAGGGCATTTAAACATATGGATGAAAATGGAACAGATTGTTGCACCAACCAGTGGAACCATCGAGGTCCGAAGGGCCTGTACTGCGCTGTAATGTTCTTTGTTCGATGTCAAGTCATGCCTGAAGTACATTAAGGTGGGGCACAGAGGGATAAAACTAAATCCTTTTGCTGATTAAAGAATGTTCAGCAGAGAGTAGAAGGTCAGAAGGGATTGTAAATACACAATAAGAGCTAGGGCTAGGAGCAGGGATGGGGACAGATGGAAGGGGTGGAGAGAAAGGTTCTAGAGGAGTATGGGTACCTCGGAGTTGTTTAGCATGTGTTCCTTATTTTTATCTGTCAATGCTTGCACCTCAATGAATGTTGAACATGATTTGACATTCTTCGGTCACCTTCGCCTTTGTGCCCATTTCTTTGGGCAGGAGTCCACTCTCTGTCCCGCAGATCCCTTCACCTGCCTCTAATACTGTCCCTCTATCTAAGACCCCTTCTACTGCCCTCTTACCTGAACTCAACCTGTTCATTGAGAATTATCAACGTGACACTGGTTGCATTAGTTTCTCTGACCCTGTTCCTTGCTCATTCAAACCTATTTCTCTCTGAACGGATTGCACTCTGTGCTCACAGATCCTACCCTCATTTTGACAGCAAGCCTGCCAATAAGCGTGGTGCTGTTGTCGTCTAGCATACTGACCTTTCCATTGCAGAGGTGGAGTACCAGTTCTCAGAGACCTCCTCCTATCTGCCCAGACCCTGTCATGGAGCACCAGGTTAATGTTTCTACAATAGATAATAGTCTGTCTTCCTGATGAAGGGCTTTTGCCCAAAACGTCGATTTTACTGCTCCTCGGATGCTGCCTGAATTGCTATGCTTTTCCAGCACCACTCTAATCTAGAATCTGGTTTCCAGCATCTGCAGCCCTTGTTTTTACCTAATGTTTCTACAGTGGTGATTAATCTCCCTGTATCTGGAGATCTAACCCCTCCCTGCAACTGCCTCCAAGGTTTTCATCCTGCAACCCTGTAGACTACTCTTTTACCTCCACTGCAATGCTCCAACAAGGCTCAGTGCAAGCTAGAAAAAAACTGCATCTTTAATCTCCACTTGGATATTCTACAACCTTCAGGACTCTATATTGAGTTCAATAATTTTAGATCCTGAACACCTTCTTCCATGTCCTTTACCCACCCCTACACCATTGTAATTCAGGCTGCCTTCAGCACAGCCAACCATTTTCATCTACTTATAGTCTATGTTAGCAGCTTTCCATCTGGCCAACTGTCATCCTGTCTCCAGGCTCCATCTCTGCTCACTCTCTTCCCCGGTCTTCTCCATATCTACCACCTTTTCCCAGCCATAAACAATTCTGAAGGAGGATCATTGGACTTGAAACATTCACTCTGATTTCTCTGCCAGACCTGTTGCGTTGCTCCAGTAATTTCGGTCTTTGTTTCAGATTTCCAGCCTCTGCAGTTTTTTGTTTTGTGAAAATGGGACTATAGTTGACTTGTTTCCCAGCAGATTTGAAACAGAGATATAATGTGTTTCAGGTCTGGAATGCTTCCTCCGTTGTGACCATCAGATGAACTACACCTACTCAAGCACTCTGCTATGAAACCCGTTCTTTGCCTTCTTGCATTCTGCAGGCCTGGCTTAACAGAAATATAAAAGAACCCAGAGGAGGAAGCAATTCAGCCCCTCAGAATTGCTCCGCTATTTAACACAATCATGGCTGATCTCATCATGACCTCAACTCTGCTTTGCTGCCTGCTCTTTATAATCCTTCAACCCATTACTAATTAAAAATCTTTCTCCTTCTTAAATTTACTCAATGGCCCAGTAGACACTGCATTTTGTGGGTCTGAATTTCACAGATTCACCACCCATGAAGAAAAATATTTCCTCCTCTCCTTTGTTTTTAATCTGCTACCTCTTAAAACAAAACAATGACCTCTTGTTTTAAGTGGTCCACATGAATAAACATCTTTTCCACACCTACTACAACAATCCCCTTTAGCTTCTTTGATACCTAAATTAGATCTCTTTGTATTCTTCTAAACTCTAGTGAGCAGTGGCCTAAACTACACAATCTCTCTTCATAAGACAAACCCCTCATCTCTGGGATCAATCGAGTGAACTGCTTCTTATGCAACTACTTCACTCCTCAAAACTGTATGCAACATTTCAGTTGTACTCGGACCATAAGACGTAAGAGCAACATGAGGCCATTTAATCTATTAAGTCTGCTCCACCATTTGATCATAGCTGATATGTTACTCAACCCCAAGAATCTATCTATCTCAATCTTAAATACAATCAATGGTTTGGCCTCCACGGCCTTCCGCAGCAATAACGTTTACAGGGTCACCACCCCCTGGCTGAAGGAATTCCTCTTTAGCTCAGTTCTAAAGGGTTGTCCCTTCGCTTGAGTCCTAGTCTCTCCTGCTAGTGGGAACATCTTCTCCAAATCCATTCTATCCATGTCTCTCGGTATTGTGTGAGTTTCAATGAGATCCTCCCTCATCCTTCTAAACCCTACTGAATACACAACCAAAGTCTCCAACTGCTCCTCAAATGACAAACCCTTCATCCCTGGGTTCATTCTTGTAAACCTCCTCTAGATTCCATCCTATGCCAGTACATCTTTCCCTAAATACGGGGCCCAAAATTGTCTACAATATTCCAAATGTGATTTGCCAAGGGTCTTCAACAGCCTCAGCTGTATATCCCTACACTAGCCCCCTTGAAACGAATGCTAACATTGCATTTGCCTTCCTGACTGCCAACTGAACCGGCAATTTAACCTTAAGAGAATCCTGAACTAAGACTCATAAGCCTCTATGTGCTTCAGATTTCTAAAGCCTTTCCCATTTTAAGGATAGTTTATGTTTCTATTCTTTCTACCAATGTACATAACCTCAAACTTTCCCATACGGTATTCCATTTGGCACTTCTTTGTCCCATTCCCCTAGCCTGTCCAAGTCTTCCTGCAGCCTTCCCACTTCCTCAACATTACCTATTTTTGTGTCATCTGCAAACTTAACAATGACTTCTGTTTTTTCATCCAGGTTATGAATGTACATTGTGATTAGTCATGGTCTCAACATGGACTCTACCCCCCCAAAAGAACTTTGCTAGTCAGTCATTGGTTGCCATCTTGAAAAAGACCCCTTTATCCCTGCTGTCTGCCTTCTACCAGTCAGCCAATCTTCTATCCATGTCAGTACCTTGCCGCTAACACCATGGGCTCTCAACTTATTTAGCAGCCTCCTGTACAGCATCTTGTCAAAGGCGTTCTAGAAATCCAAATAGATCATGTCCACTAGCCCTCCCTCATCTAACTTGCTTGTTACTTCCTTGACAAAAATTCTAACAGATTTGTCAAAGCTGTGCTGACTCAATCTCTTCCAAGTACTCCACAAACTCATCCTAAATAATGGACTCAATAATCTTACTCACAACTGAGGTCAGGCTAACTGGCCTATGGTTTCTTGTACTCTACCTTCCTGCCTTCGTACACAGGGGTGCTACATTAGCCCTTTTCAGTCCTCTGTGACCCTACCTGACTTCAGTAATTCCTGAAAGATCAGCAATAATGCCTCTACATGCTCCTCCACTTTCTTCTTCAGAACTCTGGGGTAGTCCTTGAACAGTTGCAGCATCACTTCCCTACTTTTATATTCTATTTCTTTAATACTGATATTCAAAGTCTCTATTAAATAGACTGAAACAGTTCAGAACTTCGCCAACATTTTCTCTCTAATGTCTCAAAAACTCTGACAACTAACAGCCAAATATACACAATCAGGAACATACCCTGCATCAAGTTCTGAAGCCAAAATGCAAGTTAACATTTTGCCTTGCAATTGCATGACTTGCAGAGAACATGGCAATGTTAACATGCTTGTATCTTCTCCGCAAGTAGCCCATATCAGACTTTCTGTTCTATGTGTATCTGCAAAGCCTGACCGGCATGGGACGCTCCCTCCAATCATGTGCTTCAATGAAACAAATTATTGGATCATTCCAGTGACCATCATCGAGCGAACAGTCCTGGCAGCACAGAACAATTGCTCCTGATCTCTCTTTGTCATCTGCAAAGTGCTCTGAGTTCACATTGGGAATATGCATATTCATAGACTTGAAGGTACAGATCTGGTTCTAATCACCATGACATGCATTAACCTCTAGTACACTGACTCTTGATATAATATTTGGTTGTAGTGTAGTAATACAGGGAAGGTGATTGATGCAGCTGTGCAAAAGCGAGTAAGGAAACCCCTCCACTTCAAGCTGAAATTTTTATTATGTGCTGTGTTGGTCTTAGACTGTCCATAATCAGTTCACTTCAACTGTGCCACTAAATCTTCTGTTAACATTTACATCAATACTATCAAAATCCAGTTTCCTATAGGACACAAGTTAACATTCATCAAGTACACAAAATTAGGTTTAATAATATAATTACAGGGAGATGCAAGCATATAGTGTAGTTATAATGGTGAACTTTAAATACTTAAATATAAACTGAAATATATTCATTGTAAGGGCAGCAACAAGCAAGAGTTCCTAGATTCTTATCATGAAAACTTTCTACCACACTATGTTTCCAGTTCAGCAGGAAAGGAGGCACCACCACATTTAGTTCTTGGGATTGAGGTTGGCCAAATGAATCAGGTGTCAGGAGAAGAAACTTTAAGGTTTAGGCTGACTATAGCAAAGGATAGTCCAGTACAAGAATAAGTAACTCTGCGTAGCCAATTTCAATGGAGTAAGTATCTATGTGGGCCAAATGAATTGGTGTCAAAGTTAGCAGGCAATATGAATGCTGAACAATGGGCTACTTTCATAGAAGGCAGTGTTAGGGAACAATCAAGGTATATTCCCTCAAAACGAAAAAGTAGGACAAACAAAGTCAAAGCTCCCTGGATCAAAAAGACAATAAAAATTAAGCAAGCTGAAAAAGTGAGCTTCGGACAGGAGTCAGGTCAAAACACAATTCAGAACCAAGCTGATTCTCGAAGGTTCAGAGGGGAGGTGACAACGCAAGAAGGAAAAAAAGACTATGGAAAGAGATCAGCCACCAATGTAAGAGCCAACACTATAATCCTCTCTAGGTGCAAGTAGTAAAAGGATAGTGATAGGATATGACTTCAAACCAGCGTCCACAGAAAAACAATACATACGGACCAAATATTGATCGACAGAAGCAATCATCCCAACACCCACAAACGAAGCTGCATCAGAAACATTATTTCAATGAGCCAACACACACTGCAGCACAGAGGGACTACGCAGAGCAGAGGAAAACTACCTATACCAAGAATTCAAAAAAGAATGGGTACCCAATGAACACAGTCTGCCGATTTCTCAGCAACAAACCCAAACAAGAAGACAAAACACGTCCAGAAACCCTAGCCACTCTCCCCTACATCAAAGACATCTCGGAAATGACTGCCAGACTACTCAGACCCCTTGGCATCATGGTAGCCCACAAACCTACCAACACACTAAAACAGCAGCTAATGAACTTGAAAGACCCTATACAGACAAGCAAAACTCATATCATTTACAAAATACCATGCAAGAACTGTAACAAACACTACATTGGATAAACAGGCAGAAATATAGCCACCAGGATACATGAACATCAACCAGCCACAAAAAGACATGACTTACCAGTTTCCTTACATACAACTGAGAAAGGACATCACTTTGACTGAAGCTAAGTACAACCATTTTTTCCCTCTAACTTCTGAATGGAAAGAGGGCAGTCAGAGGAGGGGTGAAAATTTTAATAATTGCAAATTACCTTGAAACTGAGAATTAACATAAGCCAAATTACTGAATAAATTTAAAAAGCCCAGAAATTCCTGGAAAAGCTCGGCAGTCTGGCAGCATCTGTGGAGACAAATGAGAATCAACGTTTCAGGTCAAGTGACCCTTCCTCACAACTGAGCATTGAACATTGCAGAGTTACCTATGAACAGGGGTGGATTCAAAGCACGAGGGATGAAACTTGAGTTGGAATCCATGTGGGTCGAATCTGAGCTGGAGGCAGTCACTGAGGAATTTGATGTAGCTGTGGAAATGAGTTTTAGCAAATACCTGGTCAAATGCCAGGAGTTACAGTGAAATTAATGAGGAAGGACAAGAAAAACAATTGGAACAGAAATCTTGAAGAGAGGAGCAGAATCTCTTCAAGGTGGGCTTACCAAGGGGAGAACTGGCAGCGAGTTAAATACTATATGAAAACCGAAAGCACTGCAGATGCTGTAAATGAGAAAGAAAAATGGAAATTGCTGGAAAAGTTCAGCAGCTCTGCAGTACCTGTGGAGAGAAATCAGAGTTAACATTTCAGGTTGAGTGACCCTTCCTCAGAACTGGATTTCTGAATGAATACTTCTTCCAAGGATTAACACGGGGAGGTACGAGCAAGGTTGCCTTCACCCCCTCAAAATCTCACGTATTATAATTAAATACAGATATGGAAATCTGAACAGGATAGATGGGCTCAAAATAAACAAATTCCCAGTGCATATATTTGAAGTGGGAGTTGACACGGGCATGTTGACACGGGGCACACAAACACAAGATGGCTGCTGAGCCATAAATTGGTCACTTAGCACACAAGATGGCCACTGAGCCATAAATTAGTCACTTAGCACACAAGTAGGCCGCTGAGCCATAAATTAGGCACTTAGTGCACAAGATGGCCGCTGAGCCAGTACATGGAAAAATACAGCAAAAGACAACAATACTGCCTGAGACTAACAGGATACCAGCGCAGTAGATACAGAGCATAGATGATTAGTTTAAGGCAGGTGCGGGAGAGAATACACATCAGTAACATCTACTGCCCGACAAAGTGTCTGAGTCTAGCCACCACCTTCAATAGAAATGTTAACTTCCTGAGACTGTTTGTGTACAAGTGTTAATACTTCAGATCTATAGTAATGGAAAACGATCTTTCTTCTCAGGAAGAACGATCACGATTACTGAAACTGACAATGATTTTGTAATGTTTTCTGTAAACAAACCATGCTGTACAAACAAAGACTCAATACTTGAACTATTGTACCACAAAATGTATAAAATATCATGACACGTGCACCGAGAGTGAGAGGAGGCTCACGCTGACAGCCATGTCGATGAATGTTTTTCTCTCCCCGGAGCTCTGGTTTCTTTGTACGATAAACTCGGTCGCTGGATTCCGATTCTGACTCTCAGAATGGTGATTTTCCCCACAACAATTGGCTCAGCCAACAGGGTCTCCTATTCCTGGTGCTCTGGTCAAAGGCCACGATCAGGGAGCCAGGGTAGGAGACACTTTGAATCTGCAAACGGGAAGATTCAGACCGGGCCAAAGACACAGTTTAAAAGGGTATACCTTGTAATGTGTAACTTGTGCGATAGTACTGGGTTGTGTCTAAGTGCATGCCTGTGGACTGTAAATGAGTAAGTGTACTAACTGGTGTGATAACCAGCTGTTTGTGCTGAAACTACCAGAGGACGAGGTAGGTGTGCTTGCCTCAAAGACACTGCCCTAAACCGGTTGTTAAGAGCAGTAGCCCCCCTCCATGTGATGGTTAGGAATGGAAGTGGGAACTGAGGCGCCAAGGGCACTATGAGTTGTGAAGCACAAGTGGCAAAGCCGGGTAACATTGGACTCTGTAGGGGTGAGCAATGCAGAGTCAAGATTAGAGTGGTGCTGGAACAGCACAGCAGGTCAGGCAGCATCCGAGGTGCAGGAAAATTGTGTTTCAGATAAAAGCTTTTCATTAGGAAACCTGATGCTTTGTTTTCCTGCTCCACGGATGCTGCCTGACTGGCTGTGCTGTTCCAGCACCACTCTAATCTTGACTCTGATCTCCAGAACTCACTTTCGCCTGCGAGCAATGCAGAGTCCAGTTAGAGCCTAGTTGAAGGTTGGTTGCTGTCTGTTATTGTGTTTTAAATTGAAGTGGTGAGGAAAAGCAGCTGATCACTCTGACCAAGAGCCAAATCCCAGTGGAGCAGCACGTTACCAGCGTGGACACTATGAGTAACCGTGATACCCTGTTAGTAGAATGAGAGAGCTTGATTCGTGGTAGTGGCTGGGAGGGTAAAGCGTCCCCCTAGTAGAGACCATACCAGGCTAACGGTAGGTTTCTGGACCTACTGGGCGGTGTTGGAACAGTAGAGGTAGCAGGGAGGGTAGAGGAGTCCCGGTAGAGAGCACACTCTATTGAACCGACATTCCCAGCTGATCAGTAGGGACCAAGTAGTAGCGGTGGCTGGAGGGTAGATAGGTCCCACCGGTAGAGAGCACACCTTGCTAGGAGGCTGCTACGGCCTTATGGATGGTGCTAGGACAGTATTAGTGCTGGGGGTAGAGAGGTCCCACTGATTAAGGACACTTCACTGTTGGTGGTATCTGGGGATACACAATCTGAGAGATGGCAGATCAGGATTTTAACGTGGATACTGCAGGTTCCCTTATTGAGAAATACAAGACAGACAGACTAACGCTGAGAGAACAGATGAAGAAAGGGGTTTGGGTCCCAACCCAGACATTAGTACAGCAGCGGAATTGGATTGACAAACAAAAACAAAATAAAACTTAAAAGATAGGGTGGGCGGCACGGTGGCACAATGGTTAGCACTGCTGCCTCACAGCGCCAGAGACCAGGGTTCAATTCCCACCTCAAGCGACTCTCTGTGTGGGTTTCCTGTGAGTGCTCCGGTTTCCTCCCACAATCCAAAAATGTGCAGGTTAGGTGAATTGGCCACACTAAATTGCCCATAGTGCTAGGTGAAGGGGTAAATGTAGGAGAATGGGTCTGGGTGGGTTACGCTTCAGCGGGTCGGTGTGGACTTGTTGGGCCGAAGGGCCTGTTTCCACATTGTAAGTAATCTAATCTAATAGGGGTAATGTTAGTGTACCAATTAGCAGGCCTAATTGAACAAGTAGGTGCCTCCACCAGCAGATGGAGAAAAGGCCAAGAACGAATTGAGAAGCTGGAGAGTAGGATAAAGGAGCTAGAATAAAGATTAGAAAAAGTACAGGAGGAAAAGACTGACTCTCTTCCCTTCTACGGAACTGTACAGCAGGGACCAACTGGTCCCTCAGTAGAGCAGGGGGTGCAAGAATATAATCTAGCGCCAGTCACTAGAGGGGGACAGAGTTGCAGCCAAAAGCAAACACTAAACCCTTTAACCTGGGAGAAAGGCAACAGATCATGGCCTCGCTGGGCAAATTACAGCCCCGAAGTGCAAACACGAGGCTCTGGGAAGAGCTAGACAGTATATGGGTAGGGTACCAACTGCTCTTAAGAGATATACACCAGTTGGTCCGGGCAGCCTGCCCAGTGGATAAATGGAGACAGGTAGATGGCGGACCTGAAGCCACAGCAGCCCGAGACTATAGGGGAGGACAGTGGACACATGCCGTTGCCCTTACAGCTGAGATAGATGCCCAATAGGCCCTCTTCACCCATTTTAAAGAAGAGATCCAGCAGATAAGGAAATGCTCCCACGCACTGGAGCGAAATCACGACCATTAAGCAGCTTAAAGGGGAAGGAGCCTCTGACTATGGGGAACGATTATTTAGGGGAGACCAGGAGTGCTCAGGACAAGCAAACCCAGATCGTAGGGACCGGGCATTCAGTCACGCTTTTAGAGACGGGCTCCCTAGTGCCCATCAATCCATCCTGAAAATGGGAGTGATAATGTCCCAAAATTATGATGACCTGGTAGAGTGGGCTAGCATGGTGCAGGAGGTGGAAGCTCCCGCAATAAAAGCAAAGCCTGACAGAGCAGCCAAGGGGAACGGAGGCGAAGGCAGGACCAAACTATCCTGCCACAACTGTGGCCCCTGGACACTTTGCCAGAGACTGTACGGCCCCACAGGCAGCGAATAGGACAGGGAACAGCATAAAGGTACTGCAGCCATTGCAACTGAGCAGGGCATGCAGAGACAGTGTGCTGGGAAAAGCATGGGGAACACCCATCACATACCAGTCAAGAATCCAGGCACTGCTGAGCACTAGCGAACTGTTAAGAGAGGCTGCAATAATAAAAATCAAATGGAGCCAGGGAAAGATAGTCCAGGCTGGCTGCAATTTAAAGGGAACCAAGCTGCAGATCAAGCAGCCTAGCAAACCTTACAGCAGGAACCCATTGATGAGGTTCCAATAGCAACAATAGAACTAGCAGAAGATGCTATTCACAAACAGCAACTGTAGGAGGACACCCACAGGAAGAGAGAGAGAGAGATGGAGAATGCAGGGAGCACTTAAAGGGGTGGACGGTGTCTAGAGGCAAGTGGACAAGGTGGTAGTACCAGCATGCAGACAAAACACCTTGTTCGAGCTGCACCACAGGCTCTCACATACAGACAGGGAAGCTATGATAGCAAGTCAAGGGAGAGAGTGATGGTGGAAGGGAATGGGAACAGATATAGCCAAACACTGCTGCAGATGTGTGGTTTGCACACAGCACAACCCAGATACACTCATAGAGGTTAGGATGGGACACCAACCAAGGCCAAGGGGACCCTGGGAACACCTCCAAATGGACGGCACAGGGCCACAACCACCTTCCCGTGGAAAAAAGTACTGCCTGCCCATCATAGACCAGTTCACCCGATGGGTAGAGGCATTTCCCAACAAAAACTGTACCGCTACCACTGTAGCCAGGATTCTAGCAGAGGAGGTAATCTCGAGTTGGGGGATACCCCTACAGATCAACTCCGATCAAGGGACACATTTCACAGGCAAAGTTATGAAAACAGCATGCGGCTTCTTTGTACAATAAACTTTGTCGCTGGATCCCAATTCTGACTCTGAGACTGATTATTTTCCCCACAACATATTTATTCCAGAGTGCCAATACACAACGGGGCAGATTTGTGAGGCAGATTCAGTCATCATGAGGGATTAAATTGACCATACTTTGGAAGTTAAAATGATGCTCGTTCAAGGTACGTGATCAGGCAGATGAAGCTTGGTTCCATTTCCAAAATTTCATAAATAAATCTAATTACTTTAACCAGTCTGTTCCTGTATCTATTTCCCCATCTTTTGTTTAAATTATTTGTTGATAATTAAATATAGCTGAGCAGCAGCCAAGAAAATTGTCAGAAAATCAAATAGTAACAAAGAAACCAATGTCAAACCAAGCTGAGCCCATGATTTTTCACAAACCTTTTATTTTAGTAATGTATCATGCTAGTGGTTTTATATTTCTTTTGAAAATAAACAAATTCAGTGAAACATACACATAAAAATAGTAATGGTCTTGCAAATACAGCACGTAATTGGTGTTTAGGTCAACAGCTTGTAAAATGGTGAACACAGGTAGTGATGAATTGGCAGTGATCTACGGTTATGTTTACTACAAAAAGACCAGAATAACCTATTGCTTTATGTAACTGTGAAGAGTCAAATGATTTCTGTTAAATCAAATAAAACTTGCAAATAATTCCAGAAAGGTTAATGTGCATAAAATTTTAAATGTTTGCTTCTGCAAGACAGAACAATCAAAATATTTGACAAGTGACGAAACATGTTTACACTGTAGTATACATTCCTTTGCTTTTAACTCAATATACATATATGCATACAACAATTTCTTATCATCAATACACAATATAAAATGTCTGGATTTCACCTTTATACAAATAGTGCATCAAATCAAGATTTTTTTAAATTACTAAATCTCAGCAACATTTGCCCGCAAAAATGTATATAATTTAAAAATGGGATGTTATTTATATTGTTAAAACATATTTTTAAATTACCCTAATTTCCATTATCCTTCATCCATATAACTCAGCTGTCATCCATGCTTCACAATTGTTACCTTACCTTAATCAAATTTATTATCACATACAAGCATCGTATTAATGGCCAAATTTCTAAATTGTTAGGAATAATTAAAGATAGAGCCAAAAAATAGGAACGCCACAAAAAAAGTGTTCAGGTTTCACTAATGCATTTACTCTGCTCAATGAAGCACCGCCAGTCAGGGGTAGATCAGATGCTTAATCAAGTTTCTGGGTTCTCATCTATTGCGTGTAGCTCTACCAAGATGTCCCATTTAATCTCCTTTGCAGAAGGCCTCCCTATATTAAGTACCAGATTGATTAAGGAAGAAATAGGACATTTAGAAAAGCTTATTGAAATCAGAGTCAACATGGTTTTCTGGAACGGAAATTATATTTGAAAAATTTGCTCGGGTTCTTTGAAAATATAATAAGTAAATGTAGTGTGTTTGGATTTCCAGAAAGTATTCAATAAGGTGCCACATAAAAGCTTACTGTACAAGGTAAGAGCTCAGGTAATTGGATGTAATATATTAGCACAGACTGAGGTTTGTTTAACACATAGAAGAGAGTTGGGATTAATTGGTCTTTTCCATGTCAAAAAGATGTAAATAGTAGACTAGCGCAAGTCCTAGGGCCTCAGTTATTTCCGATGTATAGTAATGACTTTATCATGTATAATATCCAAATTTGCTGATGAAAGAAAAACAGGCAAGAGGGTATGTTGTGATAAGGACATAAAGAATTTGCAAGGGGATTCAGATAGGTTGTTAAAAAAGTTGACAGACAGAGACTAATTTAGAACTCTGAGGGCATGCATTTTGGTAGGAATTATCAAAAGACAGATTATTATTTAAATGTAAAGACACTCCAAAAAAGTGCAGCACAGAGGGATCTGGATGTTTTTATGCATCAAACACAAACCCATGCAACAGGTAATTAAGAAGCAAATGGAATTTTGGCTTTTATATTGAGTTTAAAAATAGGGAAGTCTTGATATAACACTACTCCAGGTGTGACCCAAATAATATCCTGTACGATGTACTGTGTTTTGGCCCCTATATTTAAGAAAGGACATATTGATATTGGAGGCAGTTCAAAAGAATTTCACTTGGCTGATTTCTTGGGATGGAGGAATTGACTTATCAAAAATGGTTAAATCAATCCGGCCTTTATTCGGTTTAGAGGATTGAGGGAATATTTTATTGTAACATACAAAATTCTGAGGCGGCTGACAGGTAAGATGTTGAGAACATATTTCCACTTGTAGGGGAATCTTGAATAGGGAACATAATTACAGAATAAGGAAACATTCAGTTAAATTAAAATGCAAAGGAATTTCTTCTCTTGGAGGATAGTGCATGCCTGGAATTCTCTACCCAGAATGTTGTGTAGGCTAGATGACTGAAAGCATCTGAAGGGTGGGTAGATAGATCTGTGAAATATCGAGAAGTTGAGGACAATGAGGAGCTGGCATGGAGGAGGCCATCTTATTGAATTGGAGGGATTGAATGGTGTTCTTTATTCTGACATACGTTTTTAATAACATGTGGCAGGATTTCCCAGGATCAAGAAACCAGGGCAAAGAAATCACACATTCTGAGAGATGCCAAACAATCAACAGCAGCTAATCAGAACTGGTTGTGAGTTGAGCCCTTTTCAGCCACTAATTGACTGTTTATGGGCCTTAAGTGCTGTCCAGTCAAGAGGATCCCCAATAGATTAGGATTTAATTCATGTGGTGGTGAGAAGGGGAAATAATTGGAAGTTGGCCCAAGAGAGATATTTGGATCCCCTACTCCACCTTCCCATTACCAGTGGAAGAAAAGTGCACAGAGATCTACATTCTGATTTATTCAAATTTAAATGTTAAATATTAACTAGTTTTATTATTAGTCTTAGTACCAATATTTGAATATCCTGACATTATCCAAGATAGGTTGGTTCGTTTGTCTCACTGCTCATGGAATGTTACACCAGAGAAGGAGGCCATTTAACCCATCATAGATGTGCCTGTTAATCACCAAGTCATTTAACAAGGGCTCGCAATGAAATGAGATTTTCTGTTGCAATACATTTACAGCAATTGTCAAATGACTCCCAGCAATGTTCTGCAACAACTGCAGACTATTGATGGTAGGTGCACAAATTATTCTGAGAAAAAGTTAATGATGACTAGTTGAAAGAAAGGACGTTTATGATTTTTGTCATTAGCGTCTGGGACATCCTGACCCAGGAAGAGAAATGTTCAATTCTGCTCTACTCCACTCTCTTACTTTGAGCTTTCAGGCAAAGGAATTCCAGGGAGGAATTGCAACATAATTTGGTGATGAAAAAGTTCCATTACATTTAAAATTTACAGATTTTAAGAAAATGGTATCCATTAAATTTGGACGTCTCATCAGTGATACAGGTGAAGACCAAACGTAAACTTAGGGAATGGTTCGATGAGCATCTCAGCCAGGCCTGCAGGGGCTGACCAGACCTCCCAGTTACCACCCATTTTAATTCTCCTTCCCAATCCCTTTCCGATATGACCATCATTGGCCTCCTCTATTGCCACAACCAACCAAACCACAAATTGAAGGAATAACACCTAATCTTCCACTTGGAAAGCCTACAGCCCGTAGGACTCAAGATTGAGTTCTCCAATTTCAAATAATCTCCATTCCCATCCCCTGACTCCCTTCCCAGCCACTCCACCTCCCTTTCTTCTCAGCCACCAACCGGATTCATCCCTCCTATTGACCAACCAGGGCCTACCCTCTATCTGTCTCCACCTATCCCCACCTCACCAGCCTGCCACCCCAACCCCCTTTAACTGAAGCTCCCCTTATACTCATGCACAGTCCTGAAGAAGGGTTACGCCTGAAACATCAACTTCTCCACCTCCTGATACTGCCTAGCTTGTTGTGTTCTTCCAGCCTCCTGCTTGTCTACTTTGGATTCCAGGATCTGCAGGTTTTTTTCTCTCTAATCATTGGTATCCTCTGGCTACAAATTGGGTATTGAATCTTGTCCTATATTTTCAGTTATTCGTCATAGCGATCAAAGAAGATTCCCAAATGTGAAGTTGAGAAGAATTGTATCACATTGAATAAGTGGTAAAATAAATATCTAGTGGGTTTAAAAAATAGGTACATTCAGACAATATTTTAGTTATTCATATTTGGTTCTAAAACTACTCTTTACAGATAAATCATAGATTAAAAAGTGAAATGTATTTTAAAAAAAAGCAAAAAAAATTGGAAATATTCAATTGGACAAACAGCATCCGTGCAGATCAAGAAAGAAACGGAGTTAAAGGTTGAGCTGAAGGGTCAGAAGATTTGTGAAGATAGTTAATATATCTACACAGATATTCTCTGACATGCATTGAGTTTCCAGCATTTTCTGTTTTATTTCAGGCAATCAGTACCTGAAATATTTACTGTTATTGCATTAATAAATTTGATTCAATCTAGAACAGATACAGGTACCGATGGGATGAATGGCCTCCTTCTGCGGGTGTAACAATTCTGCGAATGATCATAATTAATAATCAACTGTCACATTTCAGAACCTCGTCCTCAAGGCATCACCTTTCAATGAGGACTTTGGCAACAAACTATAAGCTTGAAGATCATAATATTAATTTGAAACAATGTAGACTAAAGGGTAACTTTCTTTTTCATTGATGGTTGGGAAGGTGGAGGTATTACAGGTGAAGTTTAAGTTAATGTTGTACTTAATCACAGTCATAGGCAATACTCAAAACAGTTTTCAAAAAAGCAAATTGAGTCAGGAAAGGTGAAAGAACAAGCAAATTGAGACATCATGAAGATTAGTGTCAGTTTGAAGATACAGTCTAAGCAAATCAATGAGAAAAATTAGCATGAATAATATACAAGGAAACCCATCATTGATACTTTGCTCATTTCACATTTTGACCATCTTTGTTATTTCTCACAATGATAACCAGCACAGTTCGACTCTTGTGCCAGTTTATCCATATCACATAACCATACACATTGCTCGGATGCTGTGTTTAATATTTTCTTGGAAATACTAAGATAAAATGTTTTAAAAGCTTTGCATGACATAAATATGCAGGCATTGTGATGAGAAGATTACATTCAGCTATATGGAGGGGATATGGTGAATCAAAACCCTGACAAAGGTGCACCAGTTTCTGCTTTCTGGGATAAAAGTGATTCTACTTGAAACTTTACACATTATGCACACACATATCAAAGATGCAATGTAGTGATAAAAAATACAAAACTGGAATGCTACTGAATAAAACTATAATCTATTTCATTTCTAGGTTGCTTAAACCTAACTTAAATTGTCAAAGTAAAGTTCCATCACCAGTAATATCTTAAATGACTTGTTTTAGTTAGGAGAAAATATTCACATTGTCTCGTTGTCCCAGTCTCATCCATAGAAATATCTGTAACTGTACCCGAGCATAGATGCACATCAATGTCACCACACTGTTGGGTCAACAGCCGATGTGGAAAAATTGTCATATTTGTAGAATGTCATACTGTAGAATTCTTTTGACCTGTGGGTGGCACTGCAATACCAAGATACTCTGGATTTTCAGTTGCAGTATTAAAAATGTGACCATTCACCTTTGTATGTTTAGGAAAAAGATTCTGCTGGTATTCGGGATTGTCCAGGCTTACGTTGCGGGTTATGTTTTGGTCCCAGTGATTTGGATGTTCAAGAACCACTTTGTTACTGGGCTGGAAGGTGTTCACATACTCCGGGTTTTTCACTGTGTCAGTGTCAGCTGGTTCACTAGAATTGTGAAGCCTGCCATTCTGGTTGAGAGGAATAAAAAGCTCTTGGTAGCCAGGATTTTCCATATCAGAGGCTGGGCTTCTCACGGTGTTAGGAAGTGGCTTATCCCTAATTTGATTGACATATTCTACAAATAAGCAGGGAAACATATTCACAAAATCAGCATTCAACCTTTTTGCATAAATGTGAACAGTTAACATAAACATTGATTCTGATATAATTTTTACATCCTGTAAATAAGGCACAACAGGTTAAAAGAACCTACATTGACAACAATAACTTTTAATAAAGTCACTTGAAATTCTGATAAAATGTGTAATTGAGGCATTTTTACTGAAGTAAGCAAACAAAAAACTGATTCTAGAGTGAGCTAGGCCATGCATTTTTGCCAATGTGTAAAACAACAGTATGTTACTGTTACAGTATGTGTAAGTTACCATAATTATATGTTGCTCATAATTATGTTCATATATCAAAAGAGAAGAACATTAATACATTAGGAACACAAACCTGGGGCTGGTTGGAAGCATCCATTTATGTCAATATGATCAGGGGGCATTGTTGGATCAGAGCTATAGCGTAAAATTTCACTGTCTTCTCTCTTGGGCATTCCTTGATGCTGTGCAATTAACAATAAAAAGGGAAAAATATTCAAAATAGAATGCTTAATTTATGGTAGATACCAAGCATATTAGAATGACTTGCAATGTCACATTTCAACTCCTTTATTGCATGATACAGCATAACCAGTTTGTACTCCACATCAAATTAACATCTCATTTTTGAGGTTGGGTTAAATTGCCAAAGAAAACTTCTGTCCACTTTCGTATACTCTTAAAAAGCACTCCTTAGTATGGTTTAATGATGTGCTTTATTATTCGATTAACCTTAAGCAGGTAATGCAGTAAAAGTGGAAACCTAGCTGAGTCTATTCAAATTATTTGAATTAGTATTAAAGCTACTAAATGTTAATTGTTGGAATTTCCCTGCTAGTTCTCAATTGATAGAAGCCTCAAACTGACATGATTACATGTATCTTTAAGGTTTTCATGAAGATCTGTAGCTTGGGTTGTGGATGAGGTAGTTGGTTAGCTTGCCAAGCTCCTGGGTTATTGTGCAGATGTTTCATTACCATGCTGGGTAACATCATCAGTGCGACTTCAGTGATGTGCCGCTGTTCTGTTCCGCTTCGTTTTTATGTGGTCCGGTCCATTGGAATGAATATCACTTCGGGGTCTTCTCTGCAGTGGTCTTTACACTGCGTCTACCTCTATGTGACTGTTGATGGTCTTTTTGGTTGAAACCAGGCTTCCAAGAACTCTCTGACATGTCTCTGGTTGTCCTATCTTGGTTTAGTAACTTTGTCATAGTTGAACTGAAGGCCCCCTTGGTCTCTGTGTAAGGAGATGAGGGAGAGTGGATCCTGTCGTTTAATAGCCAGTTAATGTTTATGAAGTCAGATGGCTAGCTTTCTACCTGTTTGCCCGATGTAGGGATCCCTTGCAACAACTGCAGCATGCACTACATTGGACAAACAAGTAGAAAACTAGCCATCCAACTTCACGAACATTAACTGACTATTAAACAACAGGATCGCCTCTCCCTCATCTCCATACACAGAGATCAAGAGGGCCATCAATTCAACCATAACAAAGTTAATATCCAAGGACAGGTCAACCAGAGAAATGCAAAAGAGTTCTTGGAAGCCTGGTTTTCAACCAAAAAGACGATCACCAGACACATAGAGATAGACCCGGTGTACAAACCGCTGCAGAGAAGACCGGGAAGTGACACTCACTCCAGTTGGACCATATGAAAAAAACCAGGTGGGACAGAATAGCAGTGGATATCGCATTGATGATGTTATCCAGCATGGCAATGAAATGTTTGCTGAATAACCAGCAGCTCGGCAAGCTAACCAACTACCTCATTATAGATATCTGTCAATATGATGCTAAATTTAAGACAGTTGATCAGGAAAACCACAGAGGTTATTCTTAATGATTGGAACAGTGAGGAATAATGCAAGCATTTTTCTGGGAATATTTTCACTTACTTTCCTGAAGACATGGCTTTTTGCTGAGGTACAGTCTGACAGTTATCAACAAATATCTAAGCACTTTACCAAATTGGCCATTCTTGAACTGAGTGATGCTGGGTGTAATATTGCTTTAAGAACTGAATATGCTAATGAGACAAGGAGGGGATAATATTACATCCAAACGTACCAGTTAGGAGCAGGAGTAGGACACTCAGAGTGAGATTGAGGCAGAGGTATTGAGTGGTCTGCTTCAAGGTCAATAAAGTAAACAGCTTGTGAGGACTTGGGGTTTTTTGTTTTCAAGTTGGAACAATAAAAATAGCCTGAATATATGGGGTCAAGCTCCCACAGAAGCAAATCCTTTTTAGTTTTAGCCTTCAGTAGCAGTTACTTGGGGCCTTAAGCTGGATGTAGAAGCTTTAATTCCTCTCTCTGTTACAGTTAAAAGATGGAGTTCTCTTCCTGCTGCTAGAATTGCAAGAATCTATTTTACTGAATTCGCCTTTGCCAAGGGTGTGTTTATGTGATGTTACTACAGTATATTGAAACAGTTAATTAGTAGTGGTAAATATATATTATTTTGTCAAGTACTTTGATAATTATACTTAAGCCAATTCCTTTCTTTTTATTTTTTATTTTGGATGTAATTTAATAGTAGTGTATGGATAAAGTGAGTTTTGTTTCAAGTCTGGTAGCTTGACTAATCAAACTGCACCCAGAACACAATGTTTCAGATCTACCTTTAAAATATGAAAAAATTACAGTCAAGATTATCTTCTTGGAACATTTTAAAGGGGTTTGGTCTGGTCCATATCACTACTCTCCAAGATGAAGAAGACTTGCAAAGATATCTCAGATGTTTTAAGTTCCTAGCACTACACATTGCATACTTTTCCAACAAAGTATTGTCATCAACATAGAGCTCTTATGGAAAGATGTACCCTTTAGCTGACAGGACCATCAATATATGCTTGAGGCACTCACACAAGCATTGCCAACAGAAAAATGTACTATGACCCAAGATAATCCTGGAAGTTGACATATCTCACAAAATGCAAAACAATCGAATTTGAATACAAGGGTCCACTGCAAGCACAATCCAGTTATTCCAACATAGAATGCAAAATACCTACTCTGGTATTTGGCATCACATACTTATTTAGTAAGCAATTTACTACAGAAAAGATTAAAAACCACCAGAAATTAATGGCCACAAACCATTGACAAGTCCACCACCTAGACTGTAACAACTTGTCCCAAATATACAACAGACATAAATGCCAGCTGTAAACCTGGTGCCAACATTGTTAACTCAAACACATTGAACAGGTGACTAATTTTGAATAAGGATACAAAAACTCCTCTTGAGTTACAAATAAACACTATGGATGTTGAGGTGGAGGACATGCTCAGAATTGACCTGATTATTTTTGGTCAGTACAAATGCAACCAATCTCTAAAGGTAATGGAAAGATATTGCAGAAGCATGGCCTGAGAAGATGAAAGAAGTGCCAGACACGTTCAGATGATTTTAGTCCAACAGCGGTGAACTTAAGAGGTCTCCAGAGGTATAATTTTTAAAGGGAGTTTTAAAGGGAAAGATGCTTGTATTTGAAGCTTTTTGCCAGGAAATATTTTCACTGCCATAACAGCGACATACTGGCATAGAGTGAACAAGATGTCTGGCTTTCAATATATATTAGATAGAGTTCAACAATGATATCAAGAAGACAGTGTGGATTGGTAAAGCATGCTGAAGTCACTGACCATAGTAACATCACAAACCTCTTTACTTTCATTCATCCCAATCAGTCTCTTGGTCCAAAAGAGTGGCAGGCTTGTTCACCATACATGGCAGTGATCTTCACCTAGACACCAACTACTGTTCCAAATGACCAAGTGTCAGACAGTTGAAACAGACTTCAACTCCACCAGTGGCAGACAAACTGAATCCAATACTTAGTCTGTTTGGCACAGCTGAAGAGATCATAAGTGACAATGGGCAAAATACAAGCAGATCTTCCAGGGAATGTGTGTGCCAAGTGAGATATAACCCATTATCCACATGATCTCAGATCCAGCAGTCTCACCAGCTGAATGGTCGTATCGTCAATGCACCTAACACAAAGTGATGGGTGACAAAACAAGATCTTTGCTTTATCATGCCATGACGAAGAGCAACACTTGTGGACAGGTGTTTACTTTCCCCAGCAGAGATCAAGTTTGAAAGGCAAGTTAGGACAACCCAGCCAAATCATCATCTGTCCTTGTTCTCAGAACTGAAGAAGAAAGCCCTCCCAGAAAAAAAAACAAGGGAGATAGGGAAAATGGCATATGATCCATATGCAGGTGTGGAATTGCCTAATCTTTGCAGAGGGCAGAAAGTCAGCGTCACATATACCATGCATGGAATCTGGTTACCCAGGTTCAAAACATGCAGAGTCTGGATTCTACCGAGTCACAACACCTAATGAAGTAATAATGAGAACAAAATCAAACTTAGGGAACTGCACAATACTCCCATATCATGGCAAGAACCAACACTCTAATGACATGCAAGATACCAACTCACATATGAGCTGAGAAAAAATAAAAGCTTCCAAGTCTAGATCTCCAGAAGGAAACATCATTAAAAGATCTGGAAGGATTGTCAAACTGCTCATATGTTGTATAGTTTCTTAGACTCAAACATTTCAATTTTCTAATATTTGTTATTATGTAAATTGATCTACAACGACTCAAATGTATATGTTTTCCACACTGGGTGCTCATAATTTTATTTTGGAAAAAGGGGATAGCACTATTGCTTCAAGAGCTGTGTTATTTTAAGAACAGTGCATGCTATTAAATAAAGATCAGGATGACATGAACAAAAACCAACATAAGACTAGCAGCAGCATGCTAGATAGAAGATGTGTACTTAAGTTGCTCTTCAGTTTGTCTGATCATGAAATCTATTTGAGACTTCCATGTAAATTGAACCTAGCCAATTCACTATAAGAGGAATATAATTCAAGAATTCAATAGTGATCAATTAATCAATTTGTTTTGGACAGTATAGAAGATCCAGATATCCAGATTTGAACAGTTTCTTGCTAGGGTAATGGGATCGAGATCAAAAGTGGGAACCGTTAAGATTTAGTTCCAGATTCGATGGCATTGATAGTAACAAACAAGAAGTAACCTATGATGCGCAGAGGAACAAGCTGATAAGCATCACATTTAAATGCAATCTTACTGTGTGGTTAACAATTGTAAAGCTTCAGTCAGTGAAAGTGAATATCATGAACAATGTTATTGATTCAGACCATATAGATAAAATTTCATTAATGCAAGAACTCTAATCTATTTCATCACCAAAATGACAGAGCGTCAGTCTGAATAAATAATAATTGTTTTTACCAGTTAGTGGTTGGAGCTAGAAAGCATTACTATTACTTTCCAAACCTAAATTATAAAAGCACAAGAACAATGGTTTGTAAATGTTTACCAGTTCATATATCGATAAATAGGAACAAATAAGTTCAACACTGTTGCAGCACAGAGAAAAAAAATGCATAAAGGTAATTTTTATTGTTTCTGCAATTTTTCTAGAAATACGAATCCATATTTACATACTATTATATCAGATGCTCACATAGTGCAACCTTCTAATGTACGAAATTAATACTTGCAACCAAAGTAGCTTTTGCTGAGTTTGAAAATTGATATTTGCATTTTAAAGTCTAAATCATCTCCCTTAACTGAAAGTTACAGTATAACTGTCCTAAAATACAAATGTTACTCCTACTTTAGATACTGCTAAGTAGAAGGCAACCTAACTAACATGCAGTTTTTAAATTTACCCTAACTATTAGATCTTATAAACAAAGATCATTCTGTTAATTTTGATGGGTTCTCCTTCTGATCATTTTTAATTAACTCAAATGGTCATTTATTAAATGATCTGGTGTTGAAAAATTCACATTAACTGACTTTATAAGTTTGTAATAATGGAAGTGCTAATTTACCTATCAAATGTGAAATTAGGTTTCTCTAAACCTATAAATCTGTCTGAATTAATTTATTAGGTTGATGGACTCCAAAGGGCTTAGTTAAATAGTGAATGTTGCTAAACTAATGAGGTCTTGTGTGGTAAATTTGCTATTGATTGAACAAAATAGAACAAAATGCAACTACTCCTTAACATGATTTTCTTATCTGTGCTGATAATTACTGAAGACAAAGGAAATTGGAAACTGATTTTGTTTTTCCACTTACGCCATTTCTGGGAATTAATGTTGATGAGTTGTTGCTTGTCTGACTCTGTTGGCAAAAATCACAAGCAATGGGTAAATGAGAAGAGAAAACATTGGCAGAAGTCCTTTCAATGAGGAGATTGTGCTAAATTAGAATCTAGCTTTTATTTGCAGAATGAAAACATTATGCAGTGTAAGGTGACCTGATAAATCAAACCAGCAACAACACCACATTATGATGTACAGGATTATCAATATCAGCACTTAGAGTACTGACCAATAAATTAAACTGTAAATCAATGACATAAATTCACACAACTGTACACCTCAGTGAAAATTTATCATGAATTAGAATCTCTGAAAGTCAATCTAAGTCATGCTTAACGAATTGTTTTACTCAATGAGTTCATTCTTAAGAGTTAATGTGAAAAGGTTCTAAAGCATAAATATTAAATGTTATTGACCAAGTTATCATTGCCCTTTTCACATGAAAAGAATCACTCTATAGTATGGAATTGAAAAGATAATGTCAAGCTGGAGGCAGAAACACCTATTCACATCATCACTGAATGGTCTGTTGAGAATAAAGCAGCAATACTAATATGACAATAATACCAAAGGTCTACAGCTGAATATTAAACCACTGAACCATAAAGTTTAAGAAAGAATTCATCACCTGCCATAAAATCAAGCTGTAATTTAGCAATTTAAGTTGGAGATTTAAAGCAACTCAACAGGGAAGTAAGTTTGAAGTGTCAATACACAGAATCTGGACTGGAATTTGTGATGTAAGTAACCACAAGGCTATTAGTGTTCACTGTTATTAAACAATATACTGAACAGCAAGTTCTTGAGTCCTCGCATGTTCAGTGAAATGCAGGATTTGATGTCCAAGCTA